>NC_135306.1:18444222-18746196 GCF_048772815.1 Callospermophilus lateralis
ATTTATACTCTCTTGCTGTGCTCAGAAAAGAGATTCTACTTGGCATTGCTTACTAAATGCTGGCTTACCTATCTGAGAGGCTGCAGTCCCAAGGCCTGAAGGGATTTTGGTACCTGTGAATAGCCAGAGACCTCATTCTAGTCAATTCTTCCTAAAGTAGTCTCCTGAACTAACCTCTATATCCTGTACACATATGATTGTTAACTCAGGCTCCATGATATGAAAACACATGTGTCATGATTCCAAAAGTACACTCCTGATGAATGATCAGCTTCTAACAGGTGATCTGCTTTATTCAAAACATCCACCCAGATTCAAACTGTGACTAGGAGATTGGGGATATGGCTTAAAAATCTTGTATCATTAGAAAACTAGATTATGAGATTTGAAAAGATCCTTTAGATTTTTGAAATACTTAGACTTTATAAAACTGACTCCAACATATATTTAACTGGTTGGCCCTGAAATTTATAGTCTCTCCTCTGCCTAGTTGATAACTCGCAAGTAAAAGGTAAACAGAGGGGGAAAAAAAAGACCACAGTCTTCCCCCAGCCCCTTTTTTCCACTTAGAAAGACATTAAGGCCAAACAGGCAAAACATGAAAAAAAAATTAAAATTTCTTGGGAACAATGAAGTGTCTGAGGGACTCTCTGCTTCATGGGGCTTCGTCTGTGTCAAGATTGTAATGAGCCAAAAGACTGTAAGTTAAAACCTCAACTCAAGGCTCTGCCCTGGTTATCTATTCTCTACATGAAGATGAGGATATATCCCAGAAAACATTTTACAAATGGTAAAGCTCTGTGACATATGATTGTTGCATTCTAATGGTTGGGATACGAAGGATTGGTTTGGGCAAATGGTGTCTGAGCCAAGAAAGCAGCATTTCCAGCTCAGCCTTACTTCTGGCCCCTTGCCTATCCCATTTTCACATTCTCACATTGGGGCTCAGACTGAAGGGAATGTGCCCTTAGAGACTGGTGGTTTCCATCAGAACACAAGGCTCCACGTTCCACGGCGGGATTCCCAGCCTCAGCATATGTTGGCCCAGACTCTCCTTCCCCCAGCTCTATTCCCCCAAATTGCTATCAATCCCCCTGGGACAGCTTCTTGCAATGTGTTATTTTGTCTCTCCCCTGTTGCTACAGCAATTTGAAAAAGATTTGTGTTTCCAATTCTGCAGAAATGGAGACATCTGCAGTCAATTTTGAAAATCCTTGTCAGGGTCCGCGTTTACTGTTTTGATCAGCTCTCCCTGACATGTGGGCAGAATCCCCAAAGAAGTTCAAAAGGAAAAGACCCCTCTCGGTAAACAAGAGCTTCTAATAAGGGCAGCCTGCCTATGGATTTCTGTCCCCCAGGGAATGGGAGCTATGAACGCTAGGATACCACAGTTACCTCCCCTGGCCCAGGAAGGAGAATGCTCAAATCCAAAGGATATCTGAGTCCCCCAAATCCCGCCCCTTATTCACAAAAGGAAATGTAGAAGAGACCATACCTCCGCTTCAGGAGGTCCTTAATCTGAGACTTTTAAAAGATGACCAGAGGTGATGTTGTTTAGGATCCGACAGTAGGAATTCTCATGCAATTAGCCATGTGACCTTAGGGTTAAGAATCACACGTCTAGGTTCTAGCTCTCTCACGTATCCAATGAGTAGGTTGGATGCCCATGGCTCCTTTCAAGTCTCACATAAGTCTATGCATGAGATGATCCAGCAGAGGTTTCACAAATGCCTGCTGACCCGGGGGCATTTTGGAATACATCGTATATCAATGCCCCCAACAGTGCAGAGCATCTGTTCCCACATTGAATATCCCCAAATGAAAGAGCTTTATTACACACCATTTACCATTTCTCAGACTCTAACATGCTATGACCCTGCTATGCCTTCACTACTATCAAATTCCTTTCCTGAATGATTCTTCCTATTTCTTCTAAGCTGATGCTTTTAGTTTGTGGCAATTCTAGTTGGTTGAACTTTTGTTAAAATAGAGGCACCTAGGCTCCAGTCCTGTGGGAAAAAAGTTTGAGATTTTTGTTTATAACTAATTGATGTCTGTTTGGGTAGCTATAAAAACTTCTGGCTCCTTCTCTCCAGACCATGTTTCAAATTTATGAGTTGATTCCTAGATAGGTACATTTTCACCATAGTATTATTCAAGGCCTATGACTTTTAAGGGTTAATGTATAAGTTTCCTATTGCTGCTATAACAAATGAGTATAAGCTTAATTGCATAAAACAATGTAAATCAATTATGTTATAGTTCTGGAGTTCAGACATTCAAAATTGGTCTCACTGTATTAAAATCAATGTGCTGGCATGGCTCATTATTTGGGGAGGCTACAGGGGAGATTCTGTTTCCATGCCTTTTACAGCTTCCAGAAGCCTCCTGAGTTCCTTGCCTCATGACATGTTTCTCAATCTTCAAAGTCAGCAGCATCATATTCAGATGTTTTCCTTTGTACCTTCTTCCCTCTCTCCTTCCCTGCTTTCAGTTCTCTGCCATCCTTATTCTCCTCCTCCTCCTCCTCCTCCTCCTCTTCCTCTTCTTTCTCTTGCTTTTCTCCCTCTCACCTCAGAGCTCTCTGTCACTTCTCCTTTTCTGGCTCTAATACTCCAGACTTCCTATCTCCCTTTTTATAAGGACCACTGTGATTACATTATGCTCACCAGGATGAGCCTCCATCTCAAGATTCTTAATTTAACCCCATCTGCAAAGTCCCTTTTGTTATGTAAGATACACTTTTCTCAGGTTTCATGGACAAAAATATGGGAAGTTTTAGGAAGTTCTCCTAATTCTCTTAATTCTCAGTTACCAACAGGATTGACACACAGTGTCTATTGCAAAGAGCTGTCTCTTGTCCATCCAGCTGTGTTGGAAGTCTACAGACTGGCCTCCAGGGTTTTTGTCTCATTAGACAAGAATTTCTACTCAAGCAACCAGAGACACTTCTGCTGCCTTTCCAGCCACTGCAGCGTGAGGGCCGGACTTCTCCTGGCTCAAGTCTTTAAACTGAATCTCTTCTCTCCAGTTCTTGTTAGAAAGCAAGCAGATTTTTTCATTAAGACCCATTTCAGACTCATATAGATATGCCATCTGCATCTGGATACTAACCAAATTGAAAAAGGCAGAGGGACAAAGGCAATGCTCTTTTCTTGGCCCAGAGTAGACAGATGAATAATTGTAATTCTCCCCATCCTAGAAAAGCTTGTAAAGTTCCCAGAATTGGAGACCTCCTCATGTCTGGTGACTGATTCAGCAAGATACCTACAAAGAACAGGATGACACAATAGCTAACACTGAGTTTTACAAAATTTTGCCAAGTGTGGACACATGACATAGTATCCCAGTTATGTCTGGGTTAATTTAAGATAATAAGTCATCACCATCTTACGTGATTGCTCTATTTTCAGTCCCTTTTCATATATAATGAAACAAAGGCTAGTCAAAGTAAAGAGACTTGACCAAATTCAGATGGCTAGTAAATCTCATTTGGAAGATTCTTCACTCTTTCCTAATCTTCCATAAGATTGACTGCTCCTGCCTCTGTTTCTAATCCAGGTATTTCTTCTTAAGTTCCTCCCTAGGTGATGGCAGCCTGTCTAATAGTTTGAAAATCTATTTATATATTAAATATCTTTAAACTTAAATCTCTAGCCCAGATGCTTCTAAGGAACTCAAAACTTATGTATCCATCTGCCCATTCATCACTTACACTTCAAGGTATATTAGACATTTTCAACTTATGGTTAAAACTTGAGTCTCTACCCTTTTCAATATGTTCCACTATTCCTCAATGTTTTGCACCTCAGAACATGTTACTGTCATTCAGTGGTAACATACTATCATAATTTCATACCTCACTGGCTATCCACAAGCAAACCCTGTTCTATTATTGCAACACATACAGACATGAGTACTTTTCACTGAGTCTAAACTAGAGTGTTGAATAGGCATGCACTGTGAGCCAGAGATGGGATTTTAAGTTTTCCAGTAGCCACATTTCAAAAAGAAGAAACTATTGAGAAGCATGTTTAATATTCTTATATTAACATATGTAATGACAGTTTTGGGGAACAATTTGAGCAGTTGAGCAAAATATTACATTATTTTAAATTAGCATCAATACAAAATAAATATTAGTCATATAGTTCACATAAAGCCTTCAAAGTCTGATGCCCATTTTAACTTGCATCACATCTTAATTTGAATGAGCCATATTTCCAGGGCTCAGTAGCAGTATTTGGCTGGTAGCCTGTATGTTGGACAGTGCAAGCCCAAATCCTAATCCCCCTAGAATTCTGTAATATCCTCCTAACTAGTCTCAATGTTTCTGCTCTTCTTTCACCCAGTCTATGACTCACACAAGAGTCTGAAAGATATTTTTTTTTTTAATGTAAATCAGATCATCCATACTTTAGCGCCAAAATACCTCCACTTTCCCAGTCCCTATAAATTAAAATTCAAAGTCCTTCCATGGTCTGTTTCTGGACACATCCTTGAGAGCATTGTAGCCCTCTGCCCCTGCCCATTGTGCTCTATTACACTGGCTTTGGTGGGACAGTTGATGCTCCTTCCAGACCCCTTTGGATCCTCATGTTGTTCTGGTGCTCACCCTCTAGCCACACCCTCTCTTGACTGGCCCCAGAAACTTTGGTAAAGGACTGTTCAGACTCCTGGAGCAAGTCTCCTTGCTGGTCTCAATAGAGGGCCAGAACCCGGGGAAGCTGAGTTCCTTGCTGGCTGTCCAGGTTGTCTTATGAGCTCCAGGAAGGACAGCACTAAGGGCAGCAGTTTGCCTGAATTCTCACCCTTACCTGTTTTGTCTCCACTGGTTCCTCCTGTGAGAGCTTCCTTAGTGAGTTTCTTAGAAGGAAACCTGGACAACCCAACCAACAACCTAAGAGGCCTTAGATGCTCTCCTACACCAGTCTGACCCTGCAGTGGTCATTCCTCTGACTCCAAGTCTCTTTTCCGGGAGAGAATCAGAGCCAGCTGTTCTCCATCTGGGCCTCTGCCCAGGCATCAATGCCTCAGCAGAAGCTGTCTCTGAAGCCTTGTCTGGGTCTCCCTAACCCTTTTCCTGCTTTATTTTCCCACATAATGATTATTATCACCATCTAACATTCTACAGGTTCAGTATTCTTTAAGGGAAACACCTGAGATGAGAAGAGTTTTAGATTTTTTGGATTTTCAGATTTGGGGATATTTGCCTATATTTAAAGAGATACATTAGTGATGGGACCCACGTCTAAAAGCCAAATCCATTTATGTCCCATATATGCCTTATATAAGTTGCCAAATGCAATTTTGTACATTATTTTGGGGTTACCTGCATTTTGACTGTGACCTGTCCCATAAGATCAGGTGTGGAACCTTCTACTTATTATGTCAGCAGTCAAAAGTTTTGGATTTTGGAACATTGCATATTTCTTATTTTCATATTAGGGCTAATCAATGTCTATTGAATAGGTAAGTTTTATTGTTGTTTATTTCAGTAGGACATAAAGTTGAATTATTTTTTTCATACTATATTTCCCAAAGAAGGCCCAAAGACACTGATAAATGTTCACTAAGACAAATGAATTCATGAATAAATGAACTGGAAGAGAGTCAACAAAAATAAACAGTGTAATTTCAGAATGTGTACACCACATTTTTGAAAAGTCTAATTGGCAAAAGGTGTTTTGAATTATTACTGTGCACACAAGTAAACACGCTTTTAGTAAACATTTGACATTCCCCCTTCTATATGCCTCCAATGGAACCCAACCTGCATCTAAATAAGGAAATGACCCTGTGCTTTTTTTTAAGGCAAAGGGAACAGCATACATTATTCCCCTGGAAACCTTAGATGTTAGGAATTGTAGTGTCTTACTTTCCAAGCCCAATGTGACTCCACCCTGTAGTTCAATAATGCTCACAATGTCACATGGAAAATGTTTAAACTCAGAATAGGTGAAACAAATACAATATTCTTAGCACATTTCCTGGTGCAGTATAGGAACTTCTATTCCCAGTACCTATAATTATCATAGTGGTTAATTGCTCCCTAACATCTTACTTAAATTTGGAATCCATAACTTGGTTACCTCAATGTAAAAGAATGAGCTCTGTTTGGAAGCATAACTGGGACTCGGAGGGGCGATAAAATTTGCATTGCCACATTTCTAGGACTTTATGTCCTGAGTGCTGACCACCGTAAACTGCACAGCAGAGGCGAGAAGGAACAATGAAGGGGAACATGTGATTTCCCGGGAGACAAAGAATTATCATTTCCATGGCTTTAGCAACAGGGCTGCTCAGTAAATTTTACTGGTAGTTTGCAGTCTGTCTGAAAATACTAGCACATTCTTCCAGTGCCCCAGCCAATATTGCTTTTGGAATAAAGATTATTGGCAGATGTGAAAAGACGACTGAAATAGCTTAGAAATGAGCTTTCTCCTGCACTAATCACCCCAGCCTTTTCCTGTTTAAGTGAGCCAATGAAGGGAGCGTGCACTGCCTTTAAATGTCAATTAGCCTGGGAGTCATTTGATTCACCAAGGAAATGCAATCAAATGATAAAATGATGATTACATTAAGGTAGTTATTATTAATATCCAAACCACAAGCAACACAGCAAATGCCATGACATTCCTCGGAAATGAATTTTTACCAACCACGATCCTGCTCTACCAAGAAATTGCTCCTAGGAACAAGTTCCAGCACACACACGGTCCTTCAGTCCCTGGATGTTGCCATCTTCAGAAGGTGGTGCCAGCTCAGTTCCTGGGAAGAATGGCAGAAAGAACAACTGGAGGTTTGTGTTCATTGTCCTACTGCTGCGGTAAACAGGTGATCTCCCAACACAAGCTAGTTTTAGTGACTAAGACAACAAAATGAATGATCTTACAGTTATGGGTGTCAGAAGATGGCTAAAATCAAGGCTGCTTGTAGAACTCTGTTCCTTCTGAGGTGTCTAGCAAAAAATGTGTTTCCTTTCTAAGTCAAACCTCTTGGCTCTGGCCCCTTCCCTGTCTTCAAGATCAGTAGGAGAGCATCTTCAAACCCCTCACAGAACTCTGCTTCTGCCATCCCATCTACTTCTCCAACGCTCACTATGACAAGGACTCTTGTGGTTACATTGGTCCCCACCATTTACTCTGGAATAGTCTCCTCAGCTCAACATCCTTAATATTAATTACAATGGCAAAGTCCTTTGTGTCCAATAAGCTATCATTTCTAGGTTCCAAGATCAGTATGGGGAAATCTTTGGGGCCATTATTCCCTCTTCCATGCCCTGCATCATAGTACCTCTCCTAATTCATCCCCCTGAATTGGGAACTCTCATTGACACAAAGGACTTGCCCCAGCACTTTGCTAGGGTACTTCACCAAACTTTATCCTGGTTCCCATATTCACTAGGCTTTGTCCACAAGGTGATCAAAGGCCAGTGCTGAAATATGCACAAGAAATCTCAAGTTGCCAATCCACAAAGTGTACATTGTTCCAACTCACCTTGTCAAACACTTTTCAGGAACCCTCTACCTACCCTCCCTTCTGCAATTGCCACCTTGTTCCTTTCTTGGCCCTCCATTGGCACTTCTCCATAGTGTCTGTTTATCTCCTATATATTTTCCACATAAAAATCTCAAGTCACCTTTGTCTTAACTGGCGTTGAATTCAATCCATACTGGAATCTCTTCATTCCTTTCTATGTGCTCATTGTGTTTTTCTAAAAGTTATTCTGGAATCTCTCACCTCTTCTATCATCTAAGAAGGAAACTATCTTGCCGCCTTTAACAAGTGTTCAATTCTGTTTATTTTATCTCTAAATCACAGAAAATTTCAGTAAAGGATCTGATAATTTTTTGCACCATTGTGTGATTTGAAGTTCCCCTGTTTTCTCCCAGGAACGTGGGTGAGAGTTTTGTACATATATATGAATACCCAGAGGTCAAGTACATCTATTTGTTTCATATAATCATCAAGGAAGCAGTGTTGTGTAGGAGATGCTGCTAGAACCACAGCACATAATCTGTATGTCAGGCAGGTAATGAAGTGGGTGAGGATTTGTGAGACCATCAGCAAAACATCATAAAAGAGATGGGGCTCAAACTGAGACTTTAGAAATCACCAAAACCTTCAGAGGATGGAGAGTGTGAAAACGAAGAAAGGATACAGGGATTGAAGGGCAGGAGAGGTCTTGACCATGCTTGTGATTCCACTCAGGTAATTAAACTCAGGAGAACCAGGAAACACGTGGTAAATAAATTCTCTCTCTATTCCTCCTTTCTTCAAGTGCCTGTCCCTTGCTAGTCAGTTACTTTAAGAACTCACCTCTCCTTTCTCTCCTTTATTCTGTTGTCTATTTTTCCTTCATAACCCATGTTTGCAACGTCAGAACAAGCAAGGTTGTGCATTCACTCCCCCAACATGCAGTGCTGAGCAGATGCCTGTGAGGAAGAGAGCTACCTGCACTGCCTGGCTTGCAGTCTCAGTTACCTGGAGACAAGGACCCAAGGAAGATTTGTCTGTTTTCTTAGTAGGACTTGCTAGACCTCAGATTCTGGGGATAACAGGGATGGCAAGCTCCTGGTCTGTTCTATGATCATATATAGTTCTTCCCCAAGGGTTCCTCTATGGCTAGAATAGAGTGGAAAGATAAATGCTAGGTATACATGCATGAGTCTCTTCCCTGTGATCTCTCTATTCCAATCAAGACTTCCATGGAAAGTTCTAATATAGACCCTTTTGTTTATTTTGAATTCTTTTCTTAAAATAGGCTTCCATAGGAGCAAGGCTTATTACTAACCACCTAAGCCCACAGGTAGCATGGAAACAACCATCAACTGAATCCTTTGGGAGTCCTTGCAATTTTATAGACTGGCCATCAACATGGATAGTAGTCATGGGCTGTTCTTCAAAGGCCAACATTACTTCTATCAAAATGCTCATACAAAGAGAAGTTTATTAATTTTCTTGATACATTAATGGAGCACTAGATCTATGTAAAAGAAGGAAAAAAGATGGTATTTCTTCTTCTAATGTCCATAATCCATAAAGAAAAAATAATTTAAAAATTATAACTTTAAGAAAAACATAATGAGCACATAGAAAGGAATGGGTAGGTGATCAAGAAAGGTATTATAGAACAGATTATAGTTACAGTGATTCTTCATGGTGAAATAGTATAAATTTGCTATGTATATTATTTTAGAAGGAAAGAAGCTATATCCAAAAAAGAAAAGAATTATGAAAGCCCTATGGGACTAAAAGAGTGTGACATATTGGTGAAATTTCAGTAAGTCAGTGCTTTGGCCTTTGGATGAAAGAGTTTTGGGTGAACAATAATATATAAGAAGAGAATGGAATGGACTAGATCAAGAGAAACCCTACATGCTGCATATGAGATTTAAGCTTCGTCCTGTAGATGATGGAAAGCCACTGAAACTCTTGGCACAAGGAATGACTGGAGTCACATTAGTAACAGGGAATGATGGCTTTGTCAAACAGTTTGGGAATTTTGCAGAATATAGTAAGATTGAATGTAGGGAGAAAGAATGATTCCAAGCCTGTATGATAATCCAGGCTTCTGGATGTGTTACTGGTGACGAGGAGCTGAGAATAAGAACAATTGGGACGGTTGATGGACTGGACATGAAGCCCAGTTGGTCATAGGAGGAGGAGAAAGTGGGGGAGATTTAGATAAGGCAGAGGGATTCGGTTTGAGGAACTGAGGAACACTGAAGCCATCAATGACACGAGAGACGAAGAAGAAAAGATTTCTCCAATGACATCTTCCACCACCAAATGACAGTCTTGTAACTGGATGTATCCCATAGACAGTGGAAGGCTGGCGCTCCATAAAGAACCTATGTAGGATTCAGGCACCTCCTTGATTCCTACCGAGCTTAGATGGATGAAAACTCTCAGAATGTCTGGAAAATATTTCATCATTACAAGTGATCTAACTGTGAAAGTGTCTATTTGGATCCAGCCCCAATTCCCAAACTTCTTGAAGGCTTTCCTCTCAAGAGAAAAAGTGAAATAAGCAATCCTAACTTCTCCCCCACAGGGTCAGGAATTTTGTAAGAAGCAATTCTGGGAAGAGCTAATTCATCTAAGAAAGTGAGACTCAGCAGGGATGGCAGTGGTCCATGGAATCACTGTTTCTAAAACTGGAATGAAATTAGAATGAGGCCTGCTTGAATTCCACTTCTACGATCCCTGTAATATGGACACCTTTATTGATGACTCTGATACAATCAAAGGGAGGAAAAGAGACTGATCAATTGAAACAGTATAACTTTTGTGCTTCCCATAGGTGCATGAATTCATTTCAAAATAGAAAATACTCAAATCCCAGAGCTGGGTTATAGCTTAAAGATGAGCTTCTCTACGCTCATTTTGTAAAAGAGAATATTGAAGTGCAGGAGACATAAGGAAACTTGCCAAAGGTCAGACCTAATTTGAAAATGGGAACGGATTGACTTGATGTTAGACAAATTTTGAAGGACTCGTATTAGCATATAACTGAGTACTTATAAATGAGTAGCTTACACTGTGTACTTGTTCTATGCAGGGAAATATTCCAAATGCAAGACATATCAAGTATCAATGGTAAGTTCAGGTCACTTATAGAATAATACAATTTGCATAGACAAATTGGTTGGAAGAAGGGAATTTTTTATTACCTAGTTCTCTCTGTCCTTATTATGTAAGACTATCAACTATTTCTCAAATTATCCTCCTTACCACAATAGCCCGAACCCCTCAAGGATTCTACAGAACCTTCTGGACCCAAAATATTGTCAATAACAGCAACATTGCTGATGTTTATCCAATGATTTCTATATGGCAAGCATGATTCTAAAATTTGATACCACTTACTTCACCTAGTCCTCACAGTCATCTTTTGGAGCTAGGTCCCATGATCATCCTTCTTCTATAGCATAGTAAAGCTCAGAAAGAAGTAATTTGTCCAATATCACAGAGCAAGTGGAAGAGACTGCAATAAAGACCGTGAGTGTCAGAGGGGCTTTGTGGTCATATGTGCCTTGCCTCTGCATACTTCTCAGCAATAGAACATCCATCCAACTTCTGATTGAATACTCTCAGGAACTGGGGCTTATCACCACCACAGCTATTTTCATTCCACACATCTGTAGCTGTTCTTCCTGATAATGAATGCTGCAGAGCTTAGTAACCTTGTAATATTTCATCATGTTCTCTTGAGACCCTCACAGGAGTCTAAATGTGCCACACATCTGAGCATTATTCAAACATGGGAAGACTTCTCTCTCCAATATTTAGTTTCCTGCATTTATTCTTCCTGTGTTCTAACTTCTGAGTCACCTGCCAATTTTATTATTATGTCTGAGAAGTGCCTTCAGTCATGAAGAATCCCTCTTCTCTCAGGCAAAAAAAAAAAAAAAAAAAAAAAAAAAAAAATCTTCCAGAGGTAAAGGAACAGTCCCGGACAGAGCAGATTAAAGTCAACAATGGCCTGACTTTAAAAGTGAGTCTGCCTACTAAAGAAAAGAACACAAACAAGGAAGCTAGGCTAGACTCTAATTCTGCCCTGTGCTCAGCTAAGTCTCTTACCCTCTCTCAACATCTGTGCTCAGCTGTAAATTGACATAATGATATGTTACTCATTGTTTACTGGGAGAAAAATAAAGTAATTTATGCAGAAGAATATCATGGTGTGTCTAGCAGTAATAAAAATACAAAATGATGACTTTAAATGACTGATAAAAGACTCCAGCTCCATAAGGATTCCATATAGACCTAATTTTCTCCTAACAAGCATGACTAAAACCACTGGACGTTATATATAAAACATATGCAAGAAGATTCAGAAAATCAAAGAAGGCAAGGCAGACTAGCTAAAACCCTTGGGATCTGAGGAACAAAAGGTTGATAGGCTCCAGAATTTTCTTTTTCCTCATATATCCAAGACTGGGAGATAAAGAAGCAGAAACCAGTAAATGCCTGTGGACATAGATTTAAAAAAAAAAAGTCCACAAAATATCTTCTCTCTTCACAAAGGACCAGGGACGAGAATGGGACAGCCTACCAAAGAGCAAAGATGTTAGGCAATAACCGACCAACTCTAGCCAAACACCACACACACAAAAAAAATGTGTGACCCATCCATAGTCACACCAGGAAAGGCCAAGTGAGGGGAAGTCTAGACTTCCTTCCCCCTCACAGATCTGGATGCAGACACCCCACTATGCAAGACCAGGATGGGGTCAGAGACAGTCAAGCTGTGACCAGGGTTTCTCTTTTACTAGACAGTGGTGGGTCATCCTGCTGGCGTCATTGGGGACCACATGGATGCCCGGAGTCCTGCCCTATCCCATCATTCTCCTCACCACGGGGCTGGTATCACAGCAGGTTTGGTGAAGATTCAGGACTTCAATAGTCACCCAGCAATCACAAAGCCACTGCTGTGTCAGTGAAGGAGTCAGACTCTCTCTCCAGCCTAGCAGCAATGATGAGCTTCCCATTCTTGAGCATCAGTGTAGAAACACTGAGGAATTTTAGCTTAAGATTTCTTGGTTTCAAGTGAAAAACATCTACTGTACTATGATTCATACTGTAAATCAGGACCATCTCAAACTGAAGGAAAAAAAGACAACCAATACATGCAAAAGGTGAGGTAACAGAGATAATGTCAGCATTATCTGAAATGATTTTAAAGCAAGCAAGATAAGAATATTTCAATATTTCAATTACTAACTGCTTAAAGCAAATGAAACAGCAAAAGAAAACCTCCACAAAAAACACTAAAAAGTCTCAAAGAAAATAGAAATTCTTAGTAAAGAAACAATACAAAGAATCAAATAGAAATCTTACCATTGAAAAGTAGAACAACTAGAATGGAAAACTCAGTGGAAAGGTCTGATAGCATCATTAGCAGTGAAGGAAATGCAAATTACAAATGCAAAGCAGAATCACTACACATCAATCACAGAACTAAAATGAAAAGCAATGACAACGTCAAATGCTGGCTAGAGCATGGAGAAATGAAATCACTCGTATATTGTTGCTGGAGTGTAAAGTGGTACAGCTACTTGGGAAACAGTTTGATGGTTTCTTGAAGTTAAACCTGCAACTACCCATGTGAGCCAGCCATTCCACTGCTGGACATTTAACCCACAAAAGGAAGACCAATTCACACAGAACCCTGTACTCCAATGTGTATAGCAGTTTTATTAGTACTAAACTGAAACTGGAAACAACTCAGATGTCCTTCAACAGGTGAATCGCTAAACTGTGGTACATTCATGCCATGGAATAAGACTCAACCACAAAAGTGAAAAAAAAAAACACAACAACATTGATACATACAACAATCTGGATGCTTCTAAGCTATGTCAAGTGAAAAAAGCCAACTACAAGCATTCTATACCACACAATTCCATTTATATAACTTTATTGAAGTGACAAAATTATAGAAACTGTAAAGAGATTACTTGTTGCCCAGGGTTAAGGGGGCGTGTAGGAAAGGATAGCCAGGTGCTCAGCTCCAGAGGGCAACTTGAGAGACCCGAGTAGTGATGGAAATGTTCTATAGTTTTACTGTATCAACATTAATATCTTGGTTGTGACAGTGTCCTATAAGTTTCGCAAGATGTTACCATTGGACAAAACTGGGTAAAGGTACTCTCATGTCTATTTTATCTGATAACTGAGTATGACCACTACCATATCTCAAATTTTAAAAGTTTTATTAAATTACATTTAATCATAATAAAGCATATCACAATTCTATGAAAGCTTGTAATCTGTATGTGACATATATTTTGTGTAACTTGAGCCATTGTTTCCCACGGTGATCTGGAGGGTGTTTGTAACTTTTATGTAAGAGAAAGAGCTTGTCATCATGTACTCTCAGGAAATACTGGCTTAAACAATTTCCCTTTTTCTTAGGAATTCTGAGAGCTTTTATTGAACCTCCCTGTATATGGTTCTTCAAATTGATTGGTAGAGTAATCATAATTCTTACTAATTTCTTGATCGTGGAAAATAAGCTCCTTCATCCTTTCTCTCAAAATCAGATTCTCAACACATCAGAAAAACAATTATGAGACCAGCATTTCATGGAATTTACTTAAGAAAATGCTAATGTCTGCAGCATATGCTGCCTGACACTCAGGCTAAACACTGCAGGTGAGGATATTATAAGCAGAAGCACTAATTTATAAGGAGGCAAAGGAGCACAAAATATCAGATCTCCAGAGTGAAGCCTGGGGACATGGTAATTTACAGAGGGCCTCAGAAGATACTATGAAGGGGGAGGTTCAGTGATCAGACCATGAAGTGACTACAGTGACAAACCAGGGATTTGATTTTTGTCCCAGAAGTCATGGAGTGTCTACCCAATCCCATCCTTTTATTCTGCAAAGGAAGACACTGAAAGATGTTTGACTGCATGACCCATATGAATACAGCGGTCTATATTTCACTTTAGATCTGCCAAAAATGTGAGTCAAGTTTATAGACTATGACATTAGCCTTTGATGTCAGTGACTACAGAGCACATATGGATGCATGCCAAACATTTCTGCTTGGATTCCCAGTATCCCGAATCATGAACCCATGGTCACAAAGTCACTCTTCACATCTCATTATTTTGCAGGTGAAGCCAGTAACCCCAGAATAAGACACAGAAGACAGAATCCAGGTTTTCTTTCTCCCAGCACGGAGCTTGCTGCTCTCCCTGGGCTGTCATCAGTAGGGATTCACACTCAAACAACCTAAAGGGATCTCGCTTTGCACCTGAGCTATTGGGAAAGGGGCAACCCTGGGATTAATTAAGATCCAACACAGTGATTGAAAGCTCCCTAGCACTCCAGGATCAGTTCTGAAAGTGTTTCATTGTGCAACCTCAGTTAGAAAAATTCAAAAACAGCTTCCATTTCCAACCTGCCTTTTGAGAACAAAAGAGCAGATCTGTCAAGAGGGAGGAAGGATGGGGGCTGGCAGTGGGATTGTTTTTCTGTGGCTTCAGTATAAAGTAATCTGGTTCGAATTGTTGTAAAGTACAAAAACAAATGGCATTCAGCCGTGGATCTTAACTCACAGTATCAGTTTATTAAGAAAAAAAAATGTTGTTTTCCCTTATAACTCAATGGAGCATCACGCTTGGCAGCTGGACCTCATTACTGGAGTCCCCACAAGGGAAATGTCAGGTCAGGCATTATTTACAATCACAAGTTTATTTTTTTATGTAGGCCACTCACGGTTCTGTCCATATTTCAAGTGACAGATTTTCAAACCAAAGTCATTTACACACTGTCCCATGGCATGTAGACTCTCACATCTTAACATCTTTAATTCCAGAGACTATGGTGAGTCTTCTCTACCCAAATTGTGCTTAGAGAATGGGAAAGTTCTGTTAATGTATTCTCTGGCAAGGAACAATGTGCATGGGCTGATATTATTTATTCCATGTTATTGCAAATGTTCAAAAAACAAATAGGAGTGATTACACACTGGTTCCAGCCATGTAACTGGTGCCAGATGATTTTGAAGAAGCCAGAAAGAACACATACACATTACATGCCATGGGATGCCTATGTCTGCCCAGGCAATCATTTGAACATGCTAAGTCTAGAAGTTTCCATTTATTGTTTAGCAATGGTTATATTTGGGCAGGTTATTTTAACCACTTTGGACTATTCTGGGTTGTAAAATGAAGATAAACATACCTAGGTTGGTAAATCACCATGAAGATGTCAGGATGGTACTTATAAAATTTCTGCTTTTATGGAGGGTTGTACTTAATAACTATCCTATACCTTAGCTCTATCAAAATTACCCTGAAGGAAACTCTCTAATAGCCCCCTTTTCCTATAATTTTCCTATATTACCACTGATTTGAGTATATTGTTTAGGCAGTACACTATGAGTTTCTTGGAAACAGATGATTCCTCTGTAAACATGGTAGATATAAAAGTTATTCTGTCCTGTTTCAAGCACAATGACTTGCATTTATATGGAAGAAACTCAATAAATGGTAGTAAGTGATTGAAGCAATTGGAGTCTTTCTTTCCCTTTTATTTTATGTCTTGAGATCCCTGAAAGCAGAGCTGTGTGTCTTTGTAACCCCTTGGCTTAGCAAACCAGTCTGCATATGCTTGGTGATCAATAAACATACTGTAAATCAGTAAACATATTGGATATTTCTTAGATTCTATGATGGTTCCACATAAAGTACTCTATACATCCCAGTAAATCTGGATTTTTGTTCTGTTTTCTTCTGTTTTGTTTGTAACCAGAGATTGAACTCAGGGGTGTTCAACCAGTAAGCCACATCCCTAGCCCTTTTTATATTTTTATTTTTGAGACAGGGTCTTGCTAAGTTTCTTAGTGCCTTATTAAGTGGCTGAGGCTGTCTTTGAACCTGCAATCCTCCTGCCTCTGTCTCTCAAACTGCTGGGATTATAGGTATACATCACCGCACCCCATCCAGTAAACCATTTATTTTTTTTTTTAATGAACTTACAGAAACTTCCAGGACAGCCACAAAACCTGTCACTCCCAAGTTGTGTGCCACTTAAAAGCCAATGGACATACCAGATTCATTTCTCTTGTCTTCACCTGTGCCCAGTTTGTGCTGCTTTAACTTGAAAGGCTGGAAGACATGGTGACAAAGGACACGCCCAGAGTCCTAAGTGAAAGTGTCTCCAGGTGGCCTCTGTTCTAGCATGAATTGGTTTCCTGCATTCCTGGTTTCCCACAACCTGGGTACATTCCAGCCATGTTGCTCTCTCCTGCATCTCTGAACTGTCCCAGTGGCCTGCAGTACATTCACTCCCTGCTTGGTCGGCCAGAGTGTCCTCCTCCTGCAAAACACAACATGAATTGTACCTGCCTGTGAAATAGCTCCATCAACTCCTAGGCAGACCTAGAGAGCTCCTCTCTCCTGCACCAGGGCTGCAGTGTCAGGCTTCACAGGGCTTGTCCCACAGCTCCGCAGACTGTTCTTTAGTAAAATCATGAGAACTTTGCTCTATGGCCTAACATGACTGGCTTATAGGTGGTGCATGGAAAGGAATTCCCAAATTCAGTGAAGAATTGGGGGTCCAGGAAGAGGAAGAAGGATGAATTGGCTCAACAAGAAAAAGAACATGTAAGAAAAGTTTATGTTTTAAAGCAAATCAATTTCTCAAATGTCTTAATGCAAATGTATACACTGTTTATTGTAGAAAATAATTACACATAATTATATAATACATATAGTATATGTGCATATATACATACATACATACATACATACATACATATATAGGGTTACCAGTAAATAAACTCCTTGCATTAGAAGCAAATTCTTGAAGATTAAATTAAATGTAATGCTCTTAAAAAGGAGAACTTTGAGTCTGCTTGTGAGTATCTAAATCATGGTAAATTGGAAACGAGAAAGTTAGAAAAAAATTCTATGCAAAAATGTCCATCAGACAGAGAAGGTACTTCTCGACATGTTTCAATAAAATTTTAAAACCACCCAAAGAGATCCCAAATCTCAGACTAGTCCACATTGGCTAGTTTTCCAGTCTTATTGTAATTCCCGGGTTCCTCATGCTAGCAATTTGTCAGTGGTTGAAGAAAACACACACACACACACACACACACACACACACACACACACACACCTCATGAGTCATCTCAGCTCAGAGCACAGTAGCTATGGGGATAACACTTTTTTCTGTCTGACATTTCAGTTCTCAACTTGAGAAAACTGACTGCGATTGAATTAAGTCTAAATATGATGTCAGGTTTTCCACTACTTCATGAGAAAAATATGTCTCTCCTTAGTTTAAATAAGTCTAATTGTGTTTACACTTGTGTTAATTCAGGAAATTCCTGGCGTCTTTTAGAGTAGGGGAAACAGCAGTATCCTACTGTAATGATAAAGGTATGGGACACTGAGTGACACATGTCAGCTAGAGGCAGTGCTTCTTGAGTGATTTAAAACACGGTTGGGTAAAAAGAGCTGTACTGGAAATTTTAAGATGTTATGGCAGTATTTATGGTGGAAAGTGAAAGAAGAGTTATTTTAATGTACTCTGTATCATTGGTACCTAAAATTCCGCATGTAATAAGTGCTCAACAAATATATGCTGGAAAGGCAGTACTGACTCATCAGGTAGAGGTTAATATACGTAAATGACAGAAACTTTTAAGAAAAGAAGACCTGTGCCTGCTATGAAAGCTGTCCTTTCATTTTTCTGTCAACAATAACTTTGAGGCATACAGAGATGAACTGTATTTCTCCTCAACATGAAACAGTCCTAGAAGTGTTAAAGAGGACTTGGCCCAAATGGCGCTGCCCACCTTGCCCAACCCTCTCCGTCCTCGTAAACACCACCATTGCCACACTAGCCACGAATTTGGCTGTGATCTTGGTCAAATTTCTGAAAGTCACTGGATCATGGTTCCCTTTCTATATGTGGGAAGATAGACTTTTTTCTCTTTGCACCATTGATTTCTCCCCATCCTTTTTCCAATAATGGGACCAATTTTTTAAAATTACACATGAATTTTATGCCCCATGAAGCTATTAATACTGGTTCTTGGTGAACTGGTCTAAAGAGGTGGGGACCAAGCTACCCCTGATGAGGCTACCTGAAAACAGATGGTAAGGAATAGCTGTTTTGGGACTCTGGGGTAAAGAGAAAGGTGGGAACAAGAAAAAAGAAGGGGAAGATAAGAAACGATATTTCTGAGGGAACACAGGCCAGTTCTTCAAGGATATATAGGCAATGTGCAAAGAAGAGAGTAAGTAACCAGGGTACTCACCACAGCTTGGGACTGGTCACAATCAAACTGGATTCTTCCTGATTCTGAGTGATCCACACAATTCAGGAAAGTGTAAGGACAGAGTTTCATGCAAAACGGAGAAGACCCCTGGCTTACTGCAGTAGCACTTGCTAACATTTACTGCACTGAAGTGTCTTCTGCTTGCTGGGAAGTTGGGGAGACTCCCCAGGTTCTCTTGCAGGTGGGCCAAGGCCACATGATTAATTCAGGCCAATGGGTTGTGACAAGGGCCACTTACAATGAGGAAATCTAAGAAGCAAGAGTTAGTTTTCCGTATTTTCTCCTACCACAACCATCAAGAAACCATTTGTGAAGATGGCAGAACCTCAATGCAGAGGCACCCCAGGTCCCTGCATTACCAAAACAAGAGCCATGCTGAGGAGTTCTCTGCACCCCATCAGACCAGGGAAGAGAGGGAAACAAACTTCGGTCCTGTAAAGACACTGAGGTTCAAGAGTACCTTTGTCACTACATTATAGCCTGGCCTTAGCCCAACTGGTTCCCTTAACTAGTTGTTGGAAGGAATAAATGGGAAAGTATCTGTCAAGTATTTTGGAAACTGTAAAGCATGCTTAATGTTAGCTATTCATCATTTTTTGATGAAAAGCTTTCTGGTGGCAAAGTTTTCATTACAAAATATCTGTATATGATAAACGCTAAAGAAAGCATTTCAGACAATACTTGCTGTCAATTTTTCATCAAGGAAGTATGGCATGTTAGGAACAAAACATCTGTGATGTTATGATAAGGAAGAACATGCATTCTGGAATTCAGCAAATTTGCACATTAATCTCAGCTCTGTCATTTACTGGCTTGTAACTTTGGGTAAACTAATCAAGTTTTCTAAGCTTCCTGTTTTTCATGTGTAAAACGTGGCAGTAGGCAGTGTGGGAGAGAGAAACACATTGATTGGAGCACTGTGAGAATGAAAACTTAAATATGTGTGCCCAATCATTATCAGTGTCGTAAACAGAAACCAAAATTCAAATGGGAAAATATTCTAACACCATTAAATATTTTCTGATGACTATAATTCATAATTCAGAATGCAAATAAAGTGTTGACAGATATATATGATCTTGGTTTATCTCATCCTATGGAGGAAAAAAAGGAGAATAAATTGAAAAGCAGCCTACATCAATTTATGTTTCTGAGCCACCTTAAGAGCAAGTTTGCAGAGGAGGTAGCTTTCTTCCCATTGACATTCTACTGGCCGAGTGCAGTGTTGACATTACCTAGTTAAGGACAGAGAACTTTAAAAATTGAATTATATTTGGGCAATTAAAACTAACCCAACTGAGAGATGTGAATAAAGATCAACCCCTCAGGCCAAGACTAGTTGTCATCAATCATAAACAGACATAAACCCGGGATGGAGTGGATCTTTGTAGGAAATATTTATGTCGGTTACTATGCACTTGGGTTTTGTGGGATATGACTATTTTTCCAACAGTTAATGACTTGTGGTGTTTAACATGCTCAGGTTAGTGATTGGCTTTTTTCTCATTTTTTTTTTCTCTGCTCTCTTCTGTTCTCTCTTCCTCTATTCCCTCCTTCCTTCTTCCCTCTTGATGACCTGTTCCCCTATATCCTGCCTAACTTGTCCACTTTTGGTAACACCAAATAGCCATTACTCCACTGCTTAGCTATCCCTTTTGACTCTCCCCGGTTCATAGCCCATTCTAGTTCTGGATTTCAAAGTAAATTTTTGAACTTTGTCTTTGACAGATATCTTAGAAATAATGGGAAATCTTAGAGGAGTTCAGAGTTCTCGTACAGAAGGAGGGATTTTCATGTGGTCGAGGGTCCTGGAATGCCAAATCTCAGGATTCTGCTGATCCCATTTCTAATCACAATTAGCCACACCTACATCTCCTATGGGCTAAAACATATTTTAAAGAATGTACATGTAGAGGAATTTAAGAAGTTCTGTTTTCTTGATCCACCTCTCCAAACAAAGTCATCTCTGTAAGCCCACTGACCTCAGAACTCTTTAAACTAATAACTTTTCCAAGTTAAAATGATACTCCTTTGGGACTGTTTTGATTGTATATATCTTAGTATCTCTTAGGGTGTGATAATCTCATAAGAATTTCCTGGATGGGAAAGAGAAGAGCACTTATCTGGAAGAAAAGAAAAAGCCACAAATACTAACTTTTTTGAGGAGAGATACCAAGAGTAGACTTTACTAGTATTTGCCTAGGGCTGATCCACTCCAGGCAACTATCATATTCATATGTTTTGATTTAATCAAACATTCCCCCCTATGAAGTGAAAATCACTATCATACTGGATAGAACACTTTAGTAGGAAAATTTTGCAAATTTCTGAGATCTCACAGTTGGGAAAGGAAATTATCTCATTTCATTTAATACACAATAAAGAAAAATAAAATGTTTGCAAGGACAGACATACATGCAAGATCTCAGGAAGTGGAAACACTGATCTTAATGGGAGAGAAGTGAAAATGGGAGTCCTTCGTAGCGAAGGTGATCTTTACACAGAGAAAACTTTTCTTTTAGAAAAGAAAAAGGAATTGTGAACGGAGAGAATGCCACATCTAACATTCTATTCAACATCTTACAAATACTGCTGGTGGTCCTTGCTGAAACCCCCAGACACAGCAAATAAGACATAATTTCTGCTTTGAGAAGCTCACTGCCTCATACAAGCCACTAGAGAAATACTAGTTGAATACAGGATGACTGGTGATGAACGAACACCGTCAGTTTATGCAGCACTGTGCAACTGGCCGAGCTGGTTCACTCTCCGTAGACTCTGCTAGGGTGAATGAAGCCGTCTAGTCCCCAGGGCAGCCTTTCTTGCTCAGATCGGTTTCCCTCTCTCTATTCTTTCATATGCTTGAACCATAGCATTCACCCCCCTCATGTTCCTTCCACTAAGTTTCACAGAACTTTTTGCAGAAACCATGCTCCATGTTTTGTTTTGTTTTTTTTTGGGGGGGGGGGATGGGGGGCAAACGTGGGATTGAACTCAGGGGCCCTCTACCACTGAGCCACATCCCCAGTCCTATTTTTTTTTTGTATTTTACTTACAGACAGGGTCTCACTGAGTTGCTTAGCACCTCACTGTTGCTGAGGCTGGCTTTGAACTCTTGATCCTCCTGCCTCAGCCTCTCAAACTGCTGGGATTACAGGCGTGCACCACCACGCCCGGCTGCACCATAAGTATTGATGACTCAGTTTTATAAGCAAAACTGTGCACATTGGAGACCCAGATGATATTCCTGTGGCTCACACAAAGAGTAGCAGATCCAGATTTTGTGATTTATGGTTTGGTCCCTTGGGGACACCCTGTGCTTTAATGTCCCGTGACAATAGTGATATCACCTCTCTCTGAACTTCACTTTCCTCACCTATAAAGTGACAATAACATAATGAGGTCAAAGGTAAGTTGCTTCTTTTCCCCTGTGTGTGTGTGCATGTATTCTGAAAATCAGAAAATCTCAGGTTTGCTGCTGGCTTTTTGTTTTGAAAAAAAAAAAATCCAGAATGCCTTGTAATGGCTGACTCTTCTACTTAGGGGAAAAAACATGAAGATTAAATGTAAAACCAGTCAACAATATAATCAAATAAACTAATTTGGTGCATGGAGAAGAGCAGAAATAGCTCAACTGATTGCTTGACTGAAAGACTATTTGATTCAGTGGGCCAACTAATTAGAACCATCCATGTAGTAGCCAAGGGTGTGTGCGCACATACTAACAATTTCAGAAAAAAATATGTGGGAACATCTGCTCATTTGGACTGATGTAGACAAAATATGGTTGACTAAACGCTTTGATATCTTATAATTCTAGTTGAAGTTCTTAGGAAAAAAAGCAGTCTAATAAAATACATAGATTTATTAAGCCTTGGAGATTTGACAAAATTGGGCCTCTCCATATTTATTCAAAAAGTATTATGTCCTTTCCATGATCCATAAACAAACTCAGTCATGGTGGTTTTTCTTCTTCCCTTTAAATGAGAGTAAAGGGACCATGATGACAACCAAGAGGATGATAAGGAAAGAGAAGGAGGAGCAGGAGGATGTCTTCAGTACTGTGACACTGTATTGTTCTGTACCTGTACCCAGAGCTGCACATTTTATAGAAATTATCGCCAATACTCAAGACAATGATATGTGATATGCATACTCATTTTTTAAAGGAAGACACAAGCCTCAAATATAACAAATTATTACACTATTTAGAACTTTCAACTGTAAGTAACAACTATAACAACAAAAAAACACCAAGGATAAAAAACAAAGAAAGAAAGACTCATGTGAAACAAGTTAGCAGCACAGGGTTGTGTCTCATGGGATCTAGGGCCAGAGGGCCCAGTCTTATTGATATTCAGGATAGCCTGTCTCATCTCGGGTTTATTACCTCATTCCCCCTCTCTCCTCTCCTATCCAGACTAACTCTGGGTTTTCAATCCCTGATAGAGTCCACCTCTCTGTTAGCCCACTTTGCCAGTCCTCACATGGCTCAGCTTGTCTCAGATCCTCACCTCAGCCTTGACTCAATCACCAGTGACCTCTGATCAGGTCACAGATGCTGAGACTCTTAACATGTGGGTGGAGAGGAGGAGGAAAGTTGAGAAGACAGCTTATCGTGTACCCACTAAAAGAAAATTTATTATTGAGAAAGGAATTGAGCTTAAGTCTGTCTGGTTTGAAGAGACCTTAACTATACAATGACTCCATCATGCTTAGTACTCAGAAAAAAAAATATCTATGTGTATGGATTTTTAGACTTTTTCTAGGAGGGAGACATAAGCTAAATCAAACTAGACACATAGATCCCTTGTGCTAAGTTTCTACTCTGTGGTCAGCAGGATCACAGCATACATAATAATACTATGAATAACAATAGCAATTTGCTTTATAAAATCTTTAATGTGTGTCAGAATTTTTTCAGAATTATTTGCAAGTTGTTTTAGTTTTTTCAATGCTGTGACTAAAGGAACTGACCATCACAATTATAGAGGAGGATAAATTTATTTGAGGGCTCATGGTTTCAGAGGTCTCAGTCCATAGAAGGTCTGCTCCATTCCTTGGGGCTTGAGGTGAGGCTGAACATCATGATGGGATAGGGTGGTAGCTCATATCATGGTGACCAGGAGGCAGAGAGAGACACTCTGCTTGCCACAAATATACATCCAAAGCCATGCCCCAATTCCCACTTCCTCCAGCCACATCCTACCACTTCAGTTAATCCCATCAGGGATTAACTCACTGATTAGGCTAAAGCTATAACCCAATCATTACTTCTCCAAACCTTCTTGCATTGTCTTACACATAAGCTTTCAGGGGACAACACATCTAAACCATAACACAAGTATTCACTCATTAACCCTCTCAAGAACTCTATGATGTCAGTATTTTCATGGGATCCTCACTTTATATGTGAGACAACAGATTCTGCAAGGGGAGTAGAAGTACCCGGCACTTTCATTTCATTGAGTCCTTTATCAGAAATGAAAATCAACACTTGATAAATTAACTGCTAATAAGACAAAGAAACATATAAAATACAGTTTGAATCTCCTTTATCTGCAATGCTCAGGAGAAAAATAATGTTTCAGATTTCAGAATTTCTTTTGAATTCTGGATCATCTGCATAAACTCTACTGGTTGAACATATCCTCATCTAAAAACCATTACCTTTGGTTTCAGATGTGAAGCATTTTGGATTTCATCCCTTTGGATAGAGATGGTCAACCTGTACTACATCCCAGAAAATGCTCCTACAACCACATCACAGTGTTTGTGGCTCTTAAAGTGGGGGAGGGGAGTCCTCAGTACTCCCAACAATCTTAAGAGGGACAGAAAGATATTCTCATGCTTGCTGATAAAAGCACTGAGAACTGAACTCAGTCCCCACATTCAGGGAGTCCGTCCTCAGCTCTATACTATTGTTCTCTAAGAACATCAGAACAGGGAAGGCATTGAATTTCTGTGTAGTATCTTAGTTTCCTACTGCTGTTGTAACATATTAGCGCAAATTTGGTGGTTTAAAATAGTAGAATTTATTCCCTTACGATTCTGAAAAACAGAAGTCAAAATTAAGGGCTCAGTGGTTCCACATTCCCTCTGAAGGCCCCAGAGAGACCTTTTTCCTGCCTCTCCCAGTCCCTTGGGATCCAGGCATCCCCGGGATAGTGGCCACATGCCTCCCTCTTCCTATATGCACACCTATCTTTGGAGGTAGGATCATTGAAGGTAATTTAAAGCTATCTCATCTTAATACTCTTAATTTAATTGTGTCTGCAAACATTTTTCACAGATAGACCACTTTCATGGGTTTGGTAGTTAAGTTAGAATATGGACATACCATTTGGAAGGCCCCCACTCACACCATATGTAATTAGGGCAGTCATTCCAATTTTTTATGAGAAACTTCATGGTGTTTAAGATGCAATCCCAAATAGTTTCCTTCTACAAGAAGCAATTCCCATGGGCTTCACAGTGCATGCTTGGGACCATTGTGAGACGAAGGACTCTGACTTAGGGACATATATGATTCTGAAATAGATAGAGGCTTGTTTTGATTTAAATAGGCAAGAATAGACTTGTAAACTTCCACTTTCCATCTCTAAAATAAAGTACTGACTTAACTATAATTTAGAGTTGGAAAAACACTCATTCAAACATAATTAAGATCATATGCTGTAGTTTTTCCTCTTTTGACGGTATTTAAAATGTCATTCAGATGTGTTAACTTGGCAAAAGGAGGAAAATAAAATTATAGGAAAATAATTTTAAAAATAAAAAAGTGAAATTTTAAGTATCAAGATAGATTTTCATGTTGCTTTTAATATTAGGACAAGCACTCTCACTTTTGCATTTTTAGAAAATACATTTTGAGTATCCAAAAAATCTTAGTATCTCAAGATATTTTCATATTTTAAAAATTTGAATTAGCTCCAGTCCTTAGAGGGAAGATGAGATTATGGTTGGACAAATTTAATAATGCCTCTGAAAAATGTTCTGAAGACTTAATTGATTATCTGTGACTGTCGGATTTGACCATTACCCAGTGGGAAGACCTTGGCAAGATTCTAAGTCACTTTGTTCCCTGTCCTGGGAAATAGCATTTCCCAAGGTGTGATCTATAAAACACCAGTCAGCTGCACAGCATCCAGTTCCCTACTTCTCATGCATATCCACCCGTATTTTCATGTCTCTGAAATTAGGTTGCGTGTTATACAGTGTCAAGTGATATTTGTTCGCCCCTGGGCCTTGGCTGGGCACACTTGGCTGTTCATGTATAATGGCTTTCATCTAGGGATCACTTCAGATGAGTTATTAGCATTTGTTTCTCCTCATGTCACTGAATTTAACTTGGATCTTCAATTATTGCTTTTAAAAATTACACTCTGATGTTGCGTTAAAAAGAAATATTTTTGTGGAGGCAAAAGATTGACAGAAGACGAGTAATTCAACTGAAAGTGGTAGACACTGCCAAATCTCTTGAAGTAGATCATAAAATGTTCAAAGCTGGAAGAAACTGATGTGATTTATTTAGGCTTTGAACTATTCTGTCAAAGCCTTCCAGATGAATTTCAAGAGGAGCTGATTAACTTCGAGTGATACACACTTAAATGAAGTGTATAATAGGAAGTGCAGATAAAACCCTAAAAGATTTGCATATAACATATAATTATAATGTCAGTCTTGAAGATGCTAACAACGTCAATGTGATGAGCATCATTCATGAAAGATAACATGTCAATCTCATGTCATACTCAACACTTTAGAGTGATGGAAAACCCTCTTCTTAGGATTTCCAAAGGTGAATTAGCTAATTAAAAATTCTTAAACATCTTGTAATAAATAAATGTACTTAACTTTGTGTTTTATCATCATTTTAAAACATAGGAAACTAGAATTCCCCTAGCTCACACCAAATCACTTCTCCCCCCACCCACTCACACACAACCCAGTCACTAACATTTATGAGTGAAATATCCTGTGTGTTCTAGGGAATAGATGATTGTAGAGATAAGGTAGAGAGAACAAAAAATTAATTCAGAAGATACCATTAACTTTTTATCGGTTTTCTTTATGACCACACACATATCCCTTCTCCTCTGAGCTAATTTGCCCATTTGCTCAATAATTATGTTGTATAACATAATCAACAATTCTACTTACTGTCCTACTCTTCAATGCCTGTATGAGGTCTATTAAATGGGAGATAGAATATCAACTCTATTTAAACCAACGTTTTATTTTTTCCATTTCTAAGCCTTCTCCCAAAAGCACAACTTTTCAGTAATAATACACAATGTATGTGATATGTACACTTTGTTTATTTTTTAGTACTGGGGATTAAACCCAGGTGTGCTTTACTGAGTTACATGCCCAGCCCTTTTCATTTTTTATTTTAAGACAGGGTCTTGCTAAGTTGCTGGGAGCCTTGATAAGTTGCTGAGGCTGGCCTTGGACTTGTGATCCTCCTGCCTCATCCTCCTGAGACATTGGGATTACAGGGCATACACTCCCATGTCAACCTCTGAGTTGTATTCCTTTATTGCCATTCCAATGCCACATACCACAGCCATGAGAGTTATGGAATCGAACGTACTTTTGGAGTTCATTTATCAAATTTATTTCATGAGTTGATTTCACTTTGGGGGGTCATGTGAGGCCACAAGAAGGGCTCTTGAATTCTTGACCCCATATTCCACTTTGACCTTCATGTTGTTGAAGGTGATGGTTCTCATGCTAACTCTCTGTCCTCTCCCTCATCATCATCAACATCACATCTCAACTCCAGTATGGCTCCTGTAGACACAATAAGATTTCACCCTGGCAAGTCTCTGTTTAATGTTTCAGCTGTTTCTTCTCACCTCATGAATGAAGTTAAGTTAGACCCATCAAGTAACAGGAGATTTGTTCCCCTCTCCATCTTCGTCTCTTGCTATTTTCTACCAACCCCTAGTATTCCATCCTTGAAAAGGCTTAGCTCAGTTATTTGCACCTCCTCCTTCCCCTGTCTCCATTTGTTTTAGTTTTGTCTCATTGTCATCCAAAATGTCACTTTCTCTGGGAAATGTATGATGCCTTAACCACCAGAACTGTACAAGGTGGCCCTCCTATTAGCACCCATAGCATCTTAATAAAGTATGAACATTCTACTGTGGATGTCTCCCACCAAACTTTAACTTCTAAGATAGCTTTCCAGCTGGATAATTTAGGATGACAGGATGGTCTTATGAAGCTCCAGAGCTTTGCTCAGCAGTGTGGCCACATCTGAAGCTTACTATGCTAGGACAACTATGAGAAGATGACACATTCAGCCTGTTTGGAGTCATCATGGCTGACATGAACTTTTCAGTTCCACCAATCCAATGTGTTAGCAAAACAAATGTCCAATAATTCATTGGATACACACAGCCCAAACAGCTGTGACAAATGTCATGCTTCATAAATGATCTCCAGTTACCCAAGGAATGGTCTACAGTTACTCCAGAGTGTTCCTGTCTAGTCTGGAGATCTGAACACTCCTCCCAACTGCTCCAGATTCCCTCTTACACACATATTGACTCACTACCCACTTGCCTGAACTGGGGAACATCTCTCCTACCACCAAATACAACTTTCCTTTGGAAGCTGAAAATAGAGCTAACTACCTGGAAATCATTATCATTAAGATCTAAGGTAGGTAAAATATATAGTTCAATGACAGAGTGCTTGCCTAATATAATGGGTTCCATACCCAGCACTTTGAAAAATAGCAACAATAGTAGCAATAATTTTTTTAAAAAGTTTGAATAAATAAAACCATAAGGCAATTTTTGTGACAGTCTAGAAAGCAACTTATAACTGTGATTTATTCATCCATTAATATAAAGGTTATTACAAAATTTGTGACTTTTTAAAGATTTTATTATGAACTAGGGTCTTTGACTACATGATAATAGTTAATCCTCTCAATAATTCTACAGATAGTTTTTCATCCCCATTTTACAGATGAACAGACAGAGACTGAGTGGCTTAAGGTATTTTCCAAAGCCACACAATTGGTATCAGAGGTGGTTTCAGAAATCTCATCTTTCTGATTCTGAAGCCTATCTTCCTCCCAATCCATGATGATACCTTTTCATGTTTCAGAACAGGGTATTCATTATTTGGAGAGTCAATAAAAAAAGTGGTTTATTTGGAAATGCTTGCTTTTCACCGGCAATGAAATAAGAGTTAAAAAAACCTCTCACTCTCAATCAATGATTCTCACTGGTCATTGAAATGAATTTCTGCTCATCAATTCCATCAACCAGCACATACTTGTACTTGGTGGGAGCCATTGTTACTCACTGCGCCTCCACCCAGGCAATTCCTTCCACTGCCACATCTAGAGCAGAAGGATCCCTGGACCTGGGGTTAGACAGACCAGAGGTTGGATCCTAACTCTGCACTAGCTACCACTTAAATGAGCCAGATGACAGTTGTCACTTCATCTCACAATGTTGGAGAAGCCATAGGATAAATTCATGCATGGGGAGGAACCTTGAAAATGGAAAAAGTGCTAAAAACATGAGGTGACCTTATTGTCTCCTCCAAATCATTAGTCAATAAAAATCTGACACACCATAATTCATGATTTCACGTGCATATGTGGCCATCCCTAATATGAGCACTTCAGAAAGAGAGACGGTCATTTGTTTGTTTGGTCCCTGTGTAGCCCCAGTGTCATGAGCAGAATAGCAACTCCATATCGTCCATCGTGATCACCTGTGTACTGATGGTCACAGCTCCCAACCCTGAACCTGGAAGGTAATGGCCTCAAGCCCAGAGGGCACTGTCTATAACCTACACCTGAACTTAGAATCTGCTGACTTAATTGGCTTTGTTTCGTTTTATCATTTTATGTGCATGTAAAGTTAGCAGTGATCATTTATTAAGCATTTAATCCATGATAGGCAAATCACACTTCATAGACATTATCTAATTTACATAGACATTATCTATGATTTACAGAGACGTTATTTTTACTATAGTACAATAAGTATCCACATTTTCACTTGTGAGTAAACCAAACTTTAGAGATGGCCTCACTCTGTCTGGTTTATCAGCCCTTACTGGCAAGGAGATCAGAATTTAGAGATCCCAGGAGCCTGACTCCCTCCGTTTTATGTTGGAAATTTTGCTAAACTTTGTCCTGTAGGTCAGAGAACATAGCTTATCAAGATTGTGTTCTCAAAGGAACCAGATACTTGCACAGAGTAGTTGTTAAATATTCTCAGACTCCTGCAAAAGAGGGCTGGTAAGCTTTCCTTCTTCATGAAGGCACATGAGATTACTTAACAATGAACCTGCCTTGTATAAACATTTGATGGTGAAGGGCTGTTACTACATTTTCTCTTAGAATGTCATTTTTTTCCAATTCCCCTCCCTCCTGTGGAGCATATTATACTCAAATGTAGTGTCAATATGAACATTTTTTTGTTTTGTTTTGAACTGAAAAAAAAAAAAAAAAAAGCAAAACATCTCTACCGTGTCTGTAACCCACAAAAGAATGGATGGATGTAAGATCCAGAAGGTAGGATGAGATACACTTCACAAGATAAGAACTGTATAGAACAGAACCAAAGGCTAAATGGCAATAGTTCATTACAGGTGAATAGCACCGCTCAGTTTAGAGTCAAGAAGTACAGCTCAGTGGGTGGAAACATGGGCTTTAGAGTTAACCTAAATTAAAATCTCAAATTTGGTACTCCTTATTGATTCAACAAGAACAAATTAAGGGTAGTCAGATTTCCATCCCTGTAACAAAATGCCCAAGATAAACAACTTAAAAGGAGAAACAGTCCATTTTGGCTCCATGGTTGCTTGCTTTCATTGATGTTCTACCTCATCACACTGGGCCTTAGGTGAGACAGAGAATATGTGTTGAGCAAAGCAGTTCAGCTCATGGCAGGAAGGAAGCAGGACCAGGCAGAGGTAGGGTCAGGGTTCTGGCATCCCCTTCCAGAGCAGCCCCCAAGAGCCTATCTTCCACCCACTATAGTGGCCCCAGCTCCCAGTAGCACCACAGCCTGGCAACCAATCCTTTAGCACGTGATCATTGTAAGACATTTAAAGTCCAAACCACAACATGGAAGAAACTTTACATTAATTAGCTTTTCAAGTTAGTAAATCCCTCAAGCCTCAATCTCATTTATGAAATGGGCATAATACAGTCTAGCACAGAGTGTTGTGAGATCTATAGGAAGCAGCATATCGACAATTCTTAAAAGAGCAACTCTAACTCGCCTCCATAGAAAGTGTGTGGCTAACTTACCTTATCGGATCTTGAGTGTTATTTTTCTTAACAGCCTCACAAGCAAATTGGAAAGACTCGCTCCTACTGGTCACCTGTTCTTGTAGACAGCCCCGGTGGGTGACAGCAGGTCTTTATCAATCCTTCATGAGAAAGTCTTGGGTGACTGAAAGGTGTAGAATACTCAGCAGCAGCAGGGGAGATTATTATCCCAGATGTCTTTAACTCTGCCTGGTCCTTGATGCCATGAGTTGAGCTGCTTTGCTCACCGTGAGTCCTGCAGCACCAGACACAGCCACATAAATATGCTAGGTCTCCAGAAACTGAATGGAAGTAGCAAAATCTACCAGTCTTGGCCTCATCTCTAGGAAAGTTCTGCCTCCCCTTGCCACTGAATCAGATGCTTGTCATAATATCCATGCATATGGTGTCTTCCCCCAGAAGCTGTTGGCTCCACAAGGCTGGCATGGTTAAGCAGGTGCTGGAAACCCAGAAATCCAGAGCAGCAGTGGGAAGAATCTGGCTTGTAGTCAGGGGACCTGCTGGGCTCATCAGTGTGTGTCGATTCTGGGCAAATGGTCTCCTGAAGTTGGCATCCCAGGGACCAGTCTATCAGTCACTCCATGAGAGACCAGCACTGGGCTAGACACTGTACAAGGAGAAGGAAGGGAGGCGTCATGGTCTGCTCAGGGTGTCCTAATAAAATTCTAGGTGGCTGAAACAACAGACATTTATACTCTCACAGTTCTAGAGACTGAATGTCGGAGATACCAGCGTGGCTGAATTCTGATGCAAACTCTCTTTGTGACTTACAGATGGCCACTTTCTGTCAGTTCTTGCACATGAGAGTGAGAGAGACCACACTCTGTTGTCTCTTCTTGGTGTTAATTCCATTAGAAGGATCCCACACTCAGTATAATCTAAACATAACTACCTCTCAAAGCCTTCATCTCCAAACACCATTCAGGTAAAGTCGAAGAAACAAGAAATAGTTTGAAAGGAGACATAAAAGAAGGACAAGAAATAAAGAATTTAGTACAGAAGTGCCTCATCCTTTCCGGGTCTGTCACTCCCTAAGCCAGTCTCTCTTGCTGGCCTGTTACTCCCAAAATTCCTGGGTAATGTGTAAATCTACCTGAGTGAAGAGAGATGAGATCTCTTGAGAAACCTATCATCTAGGGGACTTTCCAGAATTATCTATTAATCACATAATGAAGACCATCTCAGCTGAGGATCCTGAGACTGATCAGTGTCATTCCTGGGTAAGTTCCCATACCCACCCCTTCTTTTAAAGAAGAGCCAGGAATCCCCAAACCAACTCTCTCTCTCCCCAGATGGCCCACATTCTCTGTTGAATGCAAATTCCTTTCTTTACCCTAAAGGCATCTCTCTCTTGACATTGCCCCCTCCCTCCTCCTTTTAATATGTATTTGCTTTCCTAAATAAACCTCTGTCTGTGCATGCCACCGATGTGTGCTGAAATTCTTTTCTTTCACTTTAGTCAAGAACTCCACTGGTCCTGAGCCAAGCTTCCTTTTCTCTCTAGGAACTCACCTGTCTCTTCTTCAGATGACAACATCACAGTGAGAACTAGGGTGCATGAATTTTGTGGGGGATATAATTCAGTCAATAACAAGAGATAACCATTTGATTGCATTTGGAGTCTTACAGACATCAGTGGATTTGTTTAAGAGAATCAATGACAAATTAGGAAACACACAGACAATAGAATGGTAAAATTTTACATAGCAAGTATAAATATTTGGTATTTTCATTATAATTTTAAGGTACAATACATTGTCAGAGCCTCAATTGCACATAGCAAGCGTGGGTATTTATTGTAAATGACTAATGCAATTGTTTAGTAATTAGCACATTAAAATTCCACCCTACTGGTCAAGCCTTCTAGCAACAGTTGAATGATTTGAGAATGGCTTTTTTGTAGTCTGCACACACAGGAGAGCAGCCATATAACACAACTCTTCTAAATTGGCCGTTTATAGTAAATAAACTAAGCCCCAAGTGAACCCTTATACCCAGGGCCCTTATTTGTTTGATTGGGACTTACAGACTCATTTGCAAATTATTGCAGTTTTAATTATTTTTAATAGTATGGCCTTTTAACTTTTGAGAGCATTAGTGTTGACAACATACCTACTTTCACCAGTGAGTTTTGTACTTCCCTATGTTCTCACTAACACTCTCTTCCTTTGGCTTGAAGGAAGCATTACTTGTAAGGTAGGACTAGTGGGGATACATTCTCATGGCTTTTCTTTGTCTGGAAAAACCTTTATCACCTCTTCAATTTTGGAAGAGAGTATTACCAGGTGTAGTATTCTTAGTTGGCAGTTTCATTTCTCTTTCAGGATATTGAATATTCATGGTACAATGTAAACATGTGTAGAACACATCCCTATGTACTCTAAATATGTACTACTACTACTACTTAACAATTAAAAATAAAGTGAAAAAGTTCCATTTGAGTAGGTCGGTAAAGTCATAAACAATCTTTTCCATAGGAAAAGAAAGTGTAAAAAATGAAAATAAATAAATTTTGCAGCGTATTTTATCCTAGGATAAAGATATTTCTTATGCATGTATATGTGTAGGTAGCTACCCATTGATCCTTCTGAGGCAGGGTCTCTTCCCAGAAGTTGGTAGACATACTCTGAGACACCAGTTGGGCTCAGTAGGCTCCCCCAAGCTTTTCTTCAAATGTAGGTCTGGTGCAAGTCTCTCCTCCGTGTCTCATTCTGCAGCTCAGGCTACAGAGGCAAGGGACACCTCGGTTACATGCTCCAAGTGTCAGCAGAAGCTGGAGATAGCAATCCTGAGACTCCAGGCATGTTTCTCAGCTCAGCTTGCATCATGCCCACTAACAGCCCATGGTATTACATGTCAACATCCCCCTCAAGGTCACAGGGTGGTGACACACTCTACTACCAGAGGCCACAGCAGGAGTGTGAATGGCTAATATGGCCACAGTGCCAGGAAGAATCAGGACCAGTGATTCAATGTGCGGGACTCCTGCCCTCCAGAGGTAGGAGCTACTTGTGCCTCTGAAGTCTCCTCATTTCTCAGAAAGACATTTCTTCTTCACTGATTCTCCTACTTTAGGCTAAACTGAACCTTTACAGATCACCGGGGGCAACTGTCAAAACGCAGATTTGGCTCAGGACTTCCAGGTCATTCTCTGACACTTGGCTTACATCACTCCCAGGAACATGATTCTGGACTCTCCTTACTCAGAATAGATCCAGTAAGTGACTTCTTGTTTCCTCACTTTTCTGTCTTTATGATGTGAGTTTTACAAACTTCTTTTTTGATTCCCCGGGGGGCTGGGCTGCCAGGAGGCAATGGGGAGAACACTTGATACCACCAGCAACGCTAGACTCCAACACAGGCATGTTGTCTCTCTTCCCCTTCCAATATTTTTTACTATGTATCTAGGTATTTAATTCTCTCCCCCTTTTATTTTATTCTTCAATAAAACTTCTGATAAGCCACAGAATTAGCATTCTGGAAGCCGATACTTAACATATTACAATCGGAGCTAAGGCGACTACAATTATACTAAAAGTACAATTTGGAAAGCACGTTACCTCTGACAGAAGAAAACAACCAATGAAAAATGGGAATTTGAATGTACTCGCACTAGGTGCAAGGTTTCTAATTCAGTCCTGCTTGTTTAATGACATGAGAGGAAGGGATCAATTTCATTGTACCACCTATCGGCACCTGGCTTGTGCCTGGCACTCCGATGACTTCTGGGGTTGAACAATGCACAGGACCCATCTCTGCACTTAAATTGCTCAGGCAGCAGGAACAGCATTCACTCACCCATTCATTCAACAATTAAGTCCTGAATCATCTAGTAGCCAAAGTTCTAAGTGCTGTTTATATAAATGACTGTTTATATAGACTGTTTTCATAAACATTAAACTGTGGTTTGGGGAAAACATTGTAAGGTGATATGAAGTGTAATTTTAGGACAATATTAGTTGTCAGTAGCTATTGCTTTTTTAGTCCTCCCCCTCCTCCTCCTCCTCTTCACCCCTCCTCCTCCTCCTCCTTGTCCCCAAACACCTATGGGATTTGAAATTTTAAAATACAAACTAAAACAGAGATTTTGCTTGGGAAAATATGGGTAAATGAGGGCATGGATTACTCCTCGTTTCCTAGAAGAGGCCCATTCTTAAGTGGTATATATGCTCACTAATTTTATCTCAATGGGTAAATATGGGCTGGTGGTCCTCAGGCTTGACTTCTTTTACTTCATGCACCCAAATCATTGGAGGTGCCTCTTCAAAATGAAAGTCCAGGTATCCACTCCAGGTCTTTTGTTTGAGACTTCCCAGAAATTAAGTGCAGGGATTTCGTCTTTAAAGAAGTTACCTAGGAATTCTGACACAGCTAGGTCTAAAGGTACTCATTTGAGGACATGAGGAGGAGAACTTCAATGCAGTTCACAGAGCTGGGGTTGAAGGACACATGGAAGGGAGTGAGGAAGAATTTCAGGCAAAGCAAACACAGATGACGGATTTAGATTCAATGAGTCAACATGAGAAGCAAAAGAGGGAAAGAAGAGGGGATCTGACAGATTAAACTGGTAGGAGATTCTTTTTTTTTCCTTTTGGTTTGTTGCTCGACAAGTCTTTGGAGTGCTGAAACCTGGATAGGAACCCAGAAAGATCTTGGTTTAGTCTGAGTTATACTATGTGAAACTTAGTCAAATTCTTCCCTCTCAGCCTGTCTTCTCCACCTGTTTAGATGAAGGCTGCACCTTGCTCAAATCAAAGGGACCTTCCTGCTTGGAGATGTGCACATCGTCATCCATCTGGCACCAGATGAGGCAACTCCAGACCCCCACTGCCCCCAGAGGTAGAAGAGAGGAAGCAAAGAAGCAAAGAAGGAGTGACCTGTCACTCGTGTATCCTCAAGTATATCACTGGGGACAAGCAAACACTAAAAAAGGTATTTTCCCCAAAAGAAGACAGCCAGTCTGGGAAATTCATGCTGAACTAGCTTCTCCAGGTTGGCTCTGACAATGCCTAAGGGTAGAACATTCTTACCTCCAAACTTTCAAACGGGCAGGGGGAGGGCAAGGCTGTGTCTGGTGCCAAATACATAACGCCCATTCCAATTACTTAATGGAATTTGCAGCTTGAAGAGAAAGCAACTTGTTTTTGCAAGAGGCATTTCCAGGGAGCCAGCTCCTCTGTTTCCATTCACACCAAATGACCTCAGGTCAGCAGAATATGGAAAAGACAGCCTCCGCCAAGGCCTCCAATAGCCAAGGCTAACAGTGCTCTAGGGAAAAGGCCTTCAAAGAGTCCACAGATATTACTTATTGTATCTGCCAGTGAGACTTTTGACCAGAGGTAAGCAGGACTGCCAAGCCAGGTCGGGCACTGGCAAGTAAGACATTGCTGTGTTAATGGCCACCGACTGTGGACACTTCTACAAGCTGCTCTTTGGAAGTCTGAACTGGTTTGGCTGAGGGGCTGGGCCACTGACAGCCACTTCCAACTGGCTTCCCTGAAAAGTTAGGACATCTGGGAAGGTTAAAAACCTGCTTACCATCACCATCAGCAGGCACCACAGGGTTCTGCCTCTGAATTGACCCACCAGGCCAGGGCAGTCTTGGGCAGGTTACTTTTCCTCTTTGGGTCTTAGTCTGTTCACTGTAGAGAGAGGGAAGTTGGGTTAGCGCCAGTGCCTTGGAAATATATAGCAGTAAACTTTGCCTTAAGTGGCTGAAAAAAAATCTCCTCTAAGCTGCACTCTGAGTGTGTTCTGGGCATGTGTGCACACATCGACATGTGCACACACATTTGTGTAGCTAGTTCATAGTGGAGGAGACTAAGACTCGGAGGCTGAGTTTTCTAGAATCAGTTCAGTTCAGTACACCCGATGTAGGCCCATTGCAAAGCCTAGGAGATGGGCTCACTTCCCTCTCTTAAGGAGTTTCCAATTGGTGGCAGGACAAACCTGTAAAGAGACAATAAAAGAGCGATGTGGTAGCAACAGAGAGCCAGGTGCAGTTGGATGGAGAGGGAGTTAAGGCAGGACCAGGGAGAACCTCTTGCGGTGAGTGGAGTACAGGGAGAGTGGGGAAGGCTGGCCTGCAGGAAGCAGATTCCAAGACTGCCTGGTTTGAAGATCATGGGTTATCTTTGAAAAGGCAAAGGCTGTAGTATTGAACAAAGGCTTCCCAGGGCAGAAGGCAAAGCATAAGTCATAGAATAGTAAAGGAAAGGAAAACAGCATAGCAGGCACAGAACTGGAAATTCATCCAAAGAAATCAACACCATGAAAGTGTAAAACAGAAGGAAACAAAGTAACAGCTCATCTGGATTCAAGAAAATATCTTCTAAAAGCAAATCCATCCTTCACCCTTGGTGATATTCTGCTTTTTTATTGCATTTTTGTTTGAAAATACATTATGAAATGTTTAGATATGCAAAATATAGAAAGATTAGAATAATAAATTCTCACACACTTACTATGCAAAGAAGAAATAAAGTCCAGGCAACAGAATCAAAGATCCTGGCACCCAAGCACACACTCAGGGGTGGACTCACCGTCATTAAAACGCTCAGAGATGGGTCACAAAGTTGGGGATTTATTTTGTTAACTTATATGGCAAAGTGTAACTGTCACATGGACTGGAATATGACTGTCCCTAAGATTAGTACATTCCTTCCCTGTACCAAGCTACAGGGCATACCACATCTTAGTCAAAGCCAATCTGTCAGTTAACGGTGAGAAATTCCAGGCAGTCTGACTAAATTATTCCTGCCCAGTGGCTAGCTCCTCATGAAATGTCAAATTATAGGCAGATGTTAGATGTTTTCTTGGGGAATTTAGAATCAAATGCATCAAAAATCTAATAGCACAAACTTAATCTGATTCCTTCCTTCATTCCTTGTTTCCTTTTTTTCCTTCTTAGGATAAAATGTAAAACACCCATCAAATTTGCTTTCAGATAAACGAGAACAACATTTTAGTATAAGTGTATACCAGATACTGCACAAAATATACTTAAAATACAAAAATTACTCACTGCCTGTCTAAACTTGAACTGGGAATTATGTACTTTTACTTGCTAAATCTGGAAACCCTATATCTTTCCCCTCATGGACAAATATTGATGGAGAATCTCCATGTACTAATAAATGGAACTTTTAAGATATTTTCTGGCCACTCAGTACATTTTGAATTCTCATGTTATGTTTTCAAAGATTTCTAGCTTTCCCAATCCTGACTGACAAAAGTGGAATGGAAATAATTCATTTATTCAGACCCCTCTGCCACTGGCCCCAAGTATGTCTACCCATGAGATTCACCCATCCTAAATTTTGATTGGAAAGTCAGCAACCTTGGAAGGAAGCATCCCACTCAAAATCCCTTTTAATAGCCAGGGTGTGCTCTGAGGCAGTGAGTGTTTGGTGGTGGTAATAGTTTCAAAGTCAAGTTCAGGTGGTTTCTTTTGCGTAATTGTCACTAGTATTGCATCAGGGACACGGCTGTCCTCATCATCTGGGTTCTGCAGCATGGTTTGGAGCACATTTTTCTGAAAGTTCAGGTGCAAATATGATTCCCTACCAAACCTTACTCCCAACAATACTGTGAATGTTGACTTCTTATTATTTTATCAACTTTTTTTTCTGTTTAGCCATCCAGAGCTATTTTCTATAGCCTACATATAAAATCCCACTTACGCTAAGGAGCTGTATAAATAATGAATAGACGCACACGCACACGCACACACAAGCTTTCATGTAGAGCCATATAGGAGGCAGGTATTAATGAAATAAATACAGATTTACAAATTTATAAATGGGGATAATTTGTAATGATCTCTGTGAAGAAAACTCTAGTTATAAGAAGTGACAATATGAAAAACTAACCTTAATTCTAGGAGAATTCACAGTGGTATTTGTGAGGAATTGGCACTTTAGTTAAGACCTAAAGAATGACACAGAATCAATAAAATTTTAGATTTCTCCTCTGGGCAATGGAAACCTTTGAAAGATGTTAGTAATCTAATTGTGTGTGTGTGTGTGTGTGTGTGTGTGTGTGTTAAAGTTCACTCAATGTGTACTATGGATTTTCATTAGGTCAAGAGTAGAAGTGTGCAGTTCCTCCGGCGACATCCACACTGTGACAGGGCAGAGGTCTGCCACTAAGCTGAGTGGCTCACAGTTCTCCTCTTCCCATCTCTATTCTTGCAATTATGTCTGAAAGATTGTCACTCAGTGTGGCAGGCATGAGTTTTTAGAGGGGATAGGAAAGAGGAAAGGAGGACACTCTCAAGAGGAAAATGAGTCCTCTCAGAGAGAAGGACCACACACCCTCCCACCCTCCACTTTTATTGTGGGCGTGGTCTCCAGGCAAGTTTCAGGTCTCCAGAGTGTCCTGCTCTTAACTTTTGACCGACAGCATAGGAACCGCCTGGACCACTTGGAAGAGAGAACAGCATGGGTGCTCACAGAATTGGAATTTTAATGGAGATTGAGTCCCCTGTTTTTGTTTCAATGTCTCATCCCCTGGATTGGTTTATTACCCTTTGGATAGCCTTCAACAAGCTTCTTGGTGAGGATCTTGATGTTTTGGTTGCCAGGGTGATAAGAAAGGTCCAAGCCACCTTGTAGGGTGTGCCATAATCTTGAAACCTGGGATGTAATTAATTATGGCTGGGGAGATTTTGATATGCCACGCCCCATTCTTCCAGGTGGTTGCCTGTCAGGTAAGGTACTCTATAGTTTTCAGGAGTGCTTTGTTATCCTTTGTGGGCTCATCCATTCATGGCCAACTAGCTGCTTCACCCACACCACCACCACCTTGAGAATGGTTTATACTTGGTGAATCACATTCAATATAGACAGTATGGAAGGTAAAAAAAAAATATCAACTTGACAGGGGAAAAGAGGAAATCAAATGATCAAGGTTAATGTCACCAGTTATATGCTGTGCTGATAAACCCCTCCTGACATGATGGAGTAAGAAGCCCTTCACCTCGGAAAAATTCTTTCCCCGATTCCCTAATTTAAGTTTAATCATGAGGCAAACATCAGACAACTCAAACTGAGAGACATGGTACAAAATTCTTGGCCTCAGGTATTCTGTACAACGATCCAAACAGGAGAAGGAAAAACAGACAGGCATCGGCACAGTTCAGAGGAGACTAAGGAGATACGATGACCAAATGCAACAGAACTTCGGGTACTGGACTCTGCGACAAAAAAGGCTTCAGTGGGAAAACTAATCAAATCCGAAAATAATCTGCAGGTTAGTTAATAGCAATAAACCAATATTGGATTCTTAGTTGTGACAAATATGCTACAAAAATGTAAAACGTTAGCATTAACAGGAACTGTCTGATGTTTTCAGAACTGTTCTGTAAACCTGAAATTATTCTAAAATAAAAACTTATTTTAAAAAAGGAGAAGGCAGGAAAATCTGTTAACTGACTATTACAGTCAATTGTTTAGGCAAGAAAGCAGTCTACAATGAAGGCATTAATGTAGACAGAAGAGTGAATCAAAGCTTTCTTTTGGAGTTATGATTGACAGCTTCAATATGTCCTTCTTACATTAGAGGAAAGACATTGCAGCAGCAGTAGATCAGGGTCCATAAACAAAAGCCACACACTGGTCAAGGCTCTACCCTGTGACTGAGTGTCCCAACCACACACACCAGATGTGTGCATGCCCCGAGTCCTGATAGATGTCCAATCCTATAAATTCCCTTGGAGAATAAAATCTTGTTTTTCCAAGTCTCAGAAGCTCTACCCCTAAGCTTCTTGTTTAACTTATTTATAAATGTTTGGTTTTTCATTTGCATCAAATAAATTGTTTTCACCAGTGAGCTGATGATTCAGCCTGGGTGGGAAGCCCCTTCTGTCCTACAGCCATGTTCCTGCTAATTTGTCATGCTGCACTTATGGCCTTAAAAATCCCTTTGTTTACCCGTAGTTAACTACAGTTCCTACTTCAATTGTTAAAAGGTTGGGTGAAATTGAAACACATGCGCTGTCTTTCAATGTAATGAGGTTTTGATGGATATCTATGGATGCAGACCAAGAAGGTTCCTGTGTATACATAAGGCAGAGCGTTGTAGGAGGGATGGGGATATGTACCTTGCTTTCCTCAAGCACAAAGATACTGCTTTGAAGAAGTAAGCAGGTTGTCATTGTCTGAGTCATGAAATGAAGCATGGCTTCTAGACAGAAAAAAAAATAAGAGATCTGAAGACTAGTAACACTGACACGTTCATAAGTAAAGACAAATAGCAAAAATTAGAGTATTCAATCTAATTTTTCACTTCCTTGTTCCTCTCCTAACCTTAATCCATGAGGTTTGGATGAGGTAAATGAGAGAATTCCATCCTGTCCAAAGTCAAGGATGCAACATGTCCTAGTAGGGCCAAGGAAAGCCATACCTGAAATTTTGGCTGTAAATATATTCTTTCCACAGAGACTGGCAGTCCTCAAAAGGTTGATGGAATTGTCCCTGAATACCAGAGTTAAAGTGGGATAGAAAGAACCATTATGACAAAGTGGATAGCAGGTTGTAGACTGTAGCTACCAACTCAATCTCTTCCATTATCTTACTATATAACATCTACATGATAATTAAACCAAAACACCTGAAATTATAGTGAAAGAGGAGGAACTAAGCTCTGATTAGCTTGGATCCTTCCAACCAGGCCTAAAGTCAAATGTTCATTCCTTCAGTGTATTTTTTTAGTTATATGAACTAATGAGTTCTGTTTTTATTTTATTCCTGGATTGTTTTAAAACATCTAAATAACTGGAAAGAGAATCAACACCTTCCAAACATCTGGGAAGAAAAACAGAAAGTGTCACTTTGGCGTATGGATTATTTTGAACTGAAGACAAATAAGAGAAAGTAGATAAAAGGAAAGCTCTCTGCCCTCCCTCTTATAAACGTAAAAGCAGGGTGGGAATTTGTATAGGTGACCCCCTTTCCCTCTAGCCAGAGGAGTAGAAATTAATTGCCTGGTATCAACCTAGGAATCTAGGGCTTGAAGAAGGCACTAGAAGAGTCTACATGACAAACCTTATAATCAGCCTTTATCTTCCATTAGATTCTCCATACATTTGCATTCTCAAAATTTGATATCCCCAGGAAGGCAAAGTTCTTATTCTTTGTCTTATCACTTTTCTGAGTCCTCCCATGTGTATGTGCAATATGTGTGCTAAGAAATTTGTTTGTTTTTCTCTTGTTAGTCCATCTTTTGTCAGTCTAATTTGTAGAAGCCCAGCCAATGAATTTAAGATTGCTAGAGGCTTTTTTGTCTCCTACAAATGCTAAGTGCTCTGCAGGAACCCTGCTAGAAGCTACTATATGATTTCCCCTTCACTCTTCTTAGAAACTCTTTGAAGTATTATTTATCTCATTCAGAAATAACTGAAGAGGGAAAACTTGAAAAATTTGTCACCCAGGTTATAAAGTGGTTAAGACCAAGAGCTGGGATTATTCCTGAGGTCCATCCAAGGAGTAGCAACCTCAGTCTGCAGTCTCATTTCCAAAGACCCAAATGTTTTTCATGTCCCTTAAGTGAAGTATTTGGTGTGTTTAAGCAAACATCCAGTCTTGCAGCTTAAAACTTCATGTGCTTCCTAAATCTTTTTTTCATGCCCACTGCCAACTCCAGACTCAAGTCAAGAAATCTCCTGTGAATTGCTAGGACCCCACTGAACAACTACCCAGCTCTGAGTCTCCCCTCCACTTTTTAGTCTGCTCTGCATGCAGAAATTAGTCATTACGGTTTCACTCATTATTTTTTATAGTGTTGTTCAGTTTGTTTATTTTGTTTTCCTGTGAGGTCTTCAAGGACAAGGATTTGGTTTATTTTTCTCACTGTGAAATGTGCATTGCCTAACAATGTCTAATGCTTGCTCTCACAGTGTTTTCATTCATCTTATATTTCTAAATATCCTCTGTAGACTAAATGCTCCCAAATATTTATGTTCAGATGACACCTCTCCCCTTTAATATCTGTCAATTTGGTTTTAGGGCTTGGAAACACAGTCAATATTTCAAATTGAACATATCAAAAATTGAATTCTTTGTTTTCCCAGTCTGGGTTGTTTTTTTTTTTTTTTTCCTGCTTTAGCAGAATACCAGATACTGAAAAACTTATAAAGAATAGAAATCTATTTCCCACAGATTTGGAGACTGGGGAGTGCTACCTTAGTATCTGGTGAGGGTCTTCATGCTGCTTTAGCCTATGGAAGAAGGCTGAAGGGCAAGAGGGATCCTGTAAGAGAGAACAAGAGGGATGAACTCACTTTGAAAACAAGCCCCCTCTTACAATAACAAACTCAGACCTACATGGCGACTTAATTCATTCCCTAAGGAAGAGGCATCGTGACTTAATCACTTCTTAACTCATTGGCATTGAGGATTAAGCTTCCATTACTAGAACTTTGGGTGACACACTGAAACCTTTACATTCATCTTCCCCAGATGCTGTTCCCAACTTCCTTCACAAGCCTTTCCCATGGAACTCCGTCAACAGGACTTCGTCCTTCCAGGTGTTCAAGCCAAAAGCATAAAGTCATTCTGAACTGTCTAACTGTTCTCACACACGGCTTCCGATCAATAATCCAATCTTGCTGGACCTCACCTCAATTTTCTGCCCACACCTACTTCTCCCATTACAATTCAAGTTGTTGGCATTTTTTTTTCCTGCTGGGTTTCTGTATTACCTTCTTAACTGATTTTCTTGCCTGTGTCTTTGCTGCATCTCAGCCACCAAGAATCCTTCTAAACCAGAAGTCCAACCACTTCAAGGCTCTGCTAAGATAATAACCCAGTAGTTATTTCTCTGACTTGAGTTTCTTCTGACTTGAGATAAAACCCATACAACAGACTACAGGTTCCACAGCTCTGACTTCACCTTCTCTCCAGCCTCATGGGCCTCCTTGGTGTTTCTCAAACACACCAGACATTCTCTCACCAGTAGACCTTTGCCCTGACATTCCCATTTGCCGAGGATATTCTCCCGAATCCTCACCTGCATAATACCCTGAACCCCCTCGCCTCCTTCATTTCTTTGCCAAAATGCCACTTTCCAAGCTTATTCCATCTGAAATTCCCACCTGCTTTATTAAGGAAGGATATTTTATCTACTTTTATCTTTATTATTTTCCCACTTTGTGGCCAGTGCGGGTAAGTACTTCATAAATATTTGTTAAATAACAGAATGAAGGAATGTACCAACTGCATAAAAATATCTCATCTCGTCATGGATGGGTCTCCATTGCCCTGAAATACAGTTCAAATTCCTAAGAACACAAAGTTCTCCAGAATCTGCTCTTTGACTCTCTGTTGAGCTTTTATCTTTCAACAACCACCTCCCCCAAATTCACCTATTCTCACGATATTCTATATCCGAGCCACATCTGGGGAACGGCTTGGAGTGGACACAAAACTCTATCTTTACAGTTGATTTAGGAGTCTTGCTTGGCATATATCATTTCTGCAGACAGAAAGAGTGACCTTTGTAGGACTCCTCTAATACTCCCTTACACAGGTAGCACTTGCCATATTATATTACTGTAATTTTCAGAGCCTAAGAGATCTCCACAACCATAATCTAATGTCCCTGGAAGTATAGGATTCACTTTTGTAGCCATTATATCTCCAAGCCCAGAAGAGTGGCCAAATCTATCTGCTACTCATTACCAGTAATTTTTCACTACAAAACACTGTATCCATTCAATTCAGAATACCTTGGCCTTCTCCCCATCTCAAGCCCTTGGCTAATCTAGTTGTCGGTTTTGTTCCCTGTCAAATGAGAGTGTAACAACAAAAAGGAGTATTTCAATTCTTTTAAATAAAGAAAACCATCAAAAGATTGAATAATTTTTATTGAAAAATTTACTTTCACACATATCTTCATTTGTGGTTGAAAAACTAAATAGACGTTAAAAGTCACTTTCCTTTAGACTATACAACAGTCATATGAGTAATCATGGTTTTATTTAGAAGAATTAAAACAATAAAAGATAAGAAAATGCCAAGTTTTCTGAGCCTCATTAACAGAAGTCACTCAAGATGCAAGTGATATTAACCGACTTGGTAAAGACTTGGCTCTGAGGAGGGATTTTATTTTCCTTCTGGAAGGGACTCCTCTTGACCCTGTTCTTCCTTGGATCTGTGATCTCCTTACATTGTCTGTGACATTGAAGACCCCATCTCAGGTCACACACTGAAGGGGCAGTACATCTGAGGACAGGACACCTCGAGATGATGGTGCTCTCCAGACACTCTGGGCAAAAAAATTGACTTTCACTGGTGGGGACACGGCTGGTCTCTAGAGTTACATCAATCAGGGAGGAGGGTTCAGGGGAAGATGTCAGAGGCAGAGACTGTCCTCAGAAGATTCACCTTCTGCTCTGGAAATTCTATCAGTTAGACCATCAATCTCCTCTTTCTCCAATTCAGAGGTTTGGCTTTGTTACACATCACAGTCCTCTTAGGAGGTGGGGAGTACACTGAAATGACCACATACCCTGGGGCAAGAGGGTTCTGACTGGGCCTGTTTCTTTACCAGTTTCCCAGGGATTGGGTTTACCCATATCAGTCTATGAGACTTGTGCCTATGGCTGGCCCATCCCCTCACATGTGTCTAAAACTTTTTCCAAGCTGACATTTCCATCCATTGTCTCCAAGATGGTGATGTGTTGAAATGTCTCCTTGGGATGTCTGTTTGCAATTTGTTCTTAGAAATGCATGAAAATTGTTCAGTTATGCTGGAGATGCAGGGGCCAGGCCTGGTCCACAAAGACAGCTCTCTGATTATAGTTTTAATTTTCCCAAGCTGGAGTTCCACTGTGCTTTGATGAAATTGCCATAAGGTCAGGATTCCAAAAACCTATATTTTCTCAGGGGCATTTTGGCTCCATGAAACATTATCATATATTATATATTTGGGAATATGAAAACAAATGGTTGCAAAGCTACAGTGATTTGGGAAAAATAAATAGTTTAGTTAATTGTGGTTATTAGATGTTACATAAATATTTTCTTTGTTTTCTTGTGCTATAGGGAATTTAAATATCCTAAACCAAATGTAAGCTTTTTAGGGAAGCTTTCCCTTTTATAATCAAATAACATAATCCAACCCCCAAAATTGACTGCACAGGAAGACTCTGCTATTTCCTTTACATTTCTGAGAATCCTGAGAAAGTGGTCCTATGTCCTAGAAAGTGTCTTGTCTGGGGTCCTGTCTCTCAATCCACCAGGGCTAACTGCTTTCCACTATTTGACTCTGCCGCTGCTATACCCTTCACCTCCAAGGATGGAAAGAACTCCTTCACTTTGTTCCCCTGAGAAGTTGGGCCAAAACACTCAACTTTATTCAACTTTATTGAGGCTTAAGAATGATAAAAGAAGATAACCATGTAGAAAAAGAAAACCCAGAGCTGGGGGCCAAACCTCTCTCTCCAGGGGCACAGAGCATTTGTTTCCCCAGGCAACCCCCTTATTCATCTTTCTCCCCAGGGTTACCAGAGGCACAAGATCCCTTTGGGGAGGAGAGAGGTTAGGCTATAATGCTCTCTTCTCCAGAAATAATTCAGTCAAATTGGTAGGAGGATAGGTTTTATTCAAAGCCAGCTCTCAGGGAAAATGGAAGAAATGTCCTTGTTTTGGAAGTCCCATGTCCAGGATAGTTCTGGAAGGAGGGAAGCTTTTAAGAGGGGAAGAAGCATTAAGACAAAAGACTGGAGTGCTTCATAGATTCTGAGTCCCTGTGACCTCCTTATCATATCAAAAGGAGCTGGGATTTCCTGCATCTGTATCTCCCTCTTACATAAACACATCTTTTTAACTGAGTGAAAGAGAAAGCATTACAGAGGGCTTTCTTTAAAACTTAGAATACCGAAACAAAGGATGTTAGAGACCTGGGGAAGAGATTGCAGAAACAGTTGGGAAGCGGGTAGCCACCCCAGTCCCCATTCTTAGCATAAGGACTTAGGGAAGAAATTTGGTCTGTTTCACAGCCACCGGTTTACTTTTTGTTTCTCAAATCACCTTTCCATGAATCTGAGGTCTCAGCCTTCAAACTCTTAACCACGCTTGAAGAATGAAAATATAAAAACCAATCAGCATCATCACAGTCCTTGGGAGAATTTTGTTTAAAATTAGCATCTTTGATTTGAGAACCTTACATTCTAGACTGAACACAAACCCTCCATATTACATCTTTGCTCCTAAACTTTCCTTGGAACAAGAAGTGAGAACTTTTCTACGTTTCTAAGGGAAGCAACAGCCTCCTCTAAGATTTCCATTTCATTTTTCTCTATGGAATGCAGAAATCACCTACAGTTGGTTTTGCTTGTTTTTGTGGTGCTGGGATCAAATCCAGGAACTCATGCATGCTAAGCACATGCCCTGCCAATAGCTATATCTCCAACCCCTACCTTCATTTTAAAATAGTTCTATGGGGGCTGAGAGGCACCTCGCATCCAATATAAGCATCCAAGGACTTTCTGACTCTATGAACAAGCAGACTTATGAAACTGATGGTTTAATTCAAAGGATATGGTAGTTAACATGATAGATCCAGATTTTAATCCAATGAGACACCCAGACATAAAGGCACGATTTGGTAGCAATGGTAGGTACCCCACAGGACATCCAACCGGGTTGTGTGGTCTCTGAGGAACAGTGCTAGATCTTATAAAGTGCCAAATATGTTCAAAGGCTGTGTCTTGGAAATGAAATTGTAATTAAACACCTTGAGTTTTAACAGTTGGGAATTCAGAAATTCCTCTGTGAAAATAAGCAATCATGTTCCACTAAAACCATGTTCTCTGCCTCTGAAAAAGGCCCCCAGCTATCTTGGATGCATTTTGATAAAGTGATATTTCTCAAGAGTTGAGGAAACATTAGAGAATATCTATTTTAAATATTTGCTTAAGGGAGTGTTATCAGAAATAAAGAAATGGAGATACCTGAAAATAGCAAAGTTTTAAAATGACATAGTTTTTAAACTGTTTCTTTAGGTTGGCCAGGCCTGAAAATTAGGAAACAGTTGAAACACAGTTTAGTATGTTGTATAGAATACACACATATTTCTGTACTTTCTAGAAAGCAAAAATCTTAAAGTTATTATTATTATCATTATTACTTAATTGTACACTACTGGTTTGAGCTAACATTCTTACATATTGTGACACAGAATATAGGTAGGAGCATAGGTTTGTAGATCAGAATATCCACCTAAACATCAGTCTGTCACAATCAGCCTCTCTAAGCTTCAAATCACATAACTTTAAATTGGAGACCATTGTAATAATGGAAGAAATGTAAATAAGTTATTTTTTTATATTGCAAGCTATCAATAAATGTCAGTTGTTATTATTGCAAAATGAAATTCAGAAAAATTTGAGGAAAATGAAAAGTTATCCTGCCACCCCATTATCAAGTACAGAGCTGGGGATATGGTTCAGTGATGGAGCACTTACCTCCCATTCATGAGGCCCTAGGTTCCATCCTCAGCATACAGGAAAATGCAAAAGCCAAGTACAATTAAAGATTTATACATGCTGGGTGTAGTGGTACTTGCCTGTAATTCCACCAGCTTGAGAGGCTGAGACAAGAGGATCATGAGTTTAAAGCCAGCCTCAGCAACTTAGCAAGGCCCTAAACAACTTAGGGAGAGCTGTTATCAAAATTAAAAAATATAAAAATATCTGGAAGTGTGGCTTATGGTTAAGCACCCTTGGGTTAAGCACCCTTGTGTTCAATTCTTTTTTTTAATTTATTTTTATTTTTAATTTTTTTATTAGTTGCTCAAGAAAATACAATGATCTTGACATATCATACATTTGATTCAAATAGGGTATGAATTCTCATTTTTCCACGTGTACAGATTGCAGGATCACATTGGTTATACATCCATGTGTGTACATACATCAATCCTAGTGTCAGTTGTATCCTGCTGCCCTCCCTATCCCCCTCCCCTTCCCTCCCCTCTTCTCCCATCACTATTCTCTACCCATTCTACTGTGACACTTATCTCTCTTTTTTTCCCTTGCCTTCCTCCTCACACCATCATATATGTATTTTGTGAACCCATGAGGGTCTCCTTCCATCATCCATGCAATTCCCCTTCTCCCTTCCTTTGCCTCCCTCCTCTTTTCCTTGTTTCATGGTAATTTTCTTCTCATGCTCTTCCTTCCTACTCTGTTTTGAGTCACCTCCCTTATATCAGAGAAGACATTCGGCATTTGTTTTTTAGGGATTGGCTAGCTTCACTTAGCATAATCTGCTCTAGAGCCATCCATTTCCCTGCAAATGCCATGATTTTGTTATTTTTTAAAGCTGAGTAATAATCCATTGTGTATAAATACCACATTTTTTTAATCCATTCATCTGTTGAAGGGCATCTGGGTTGGTTCCACATTCTAGCTATTGTGAATTGTGCTGCTATGAACATTGATGTAGCTGTGTCCCTATAGTATGCTCTTTTTAGGTCTTTTGGGTATAGTCTGAGAAGGGGAATAGCTGGGTCAAATGGTGGTTCCATTCCCAGCTTTCCAAGGAATCTCCATACTGTCCTCCAAATTGGCTGCACCAGTTTTCCATCCCACCAGCAATGTACAAGTGTACCTTTTTCCTCACATCTTGCCAGCACTTGTTATTGTTTGACTTCATAATGGCTGCCTTTCTTACTGGAGTGAGATGGTATCTTAGAGTGGTTTTAATTTGCATTTCTCTGACAGCTAGAGATAGTGAGCATTTTTTTGTGTACTTGTTGATTGATTGTATGTCCTCCTCTGAGAAGTGTCTGTTTAGATCTTTGGCCCATTTGTTGATTGGGTTATTTTGTTGTTGTTGTTTAACTTTTTGAGTTCTTTGTATACTCTGGAGATTAGTGCTCTATCTGAAGTGTGAGGAGTAAAAATTTGTTCCCAGGCTGTAGGCTCCCTATTTATCTCACTTATTATTTCTTTTGCTGACAAAAAACTTTTTAGTTTGAATATGTCCCATTTGTTGATTCTTGATTTTAACTCTTGTGCTATGGGTGTCCTATTAAGGAATTTGGAGCCCAACCCCACAATATGTAGATCGGAGCCAACTTTTTCTTCTATCAGATGCAGAGTCTCTGATTTGATTCCTAGCTCCTTGATCCATTTTGAGTTAACTATTGTGCATGGTGAGAGAAAGGGATTCAATTTCATTTTGTTGCATATGGATTTCCAGTTCTCCCAGCACCATTTGTTGAAGATGCTATCCTTTCTCCATTGCATGCTTTTAGCACCTTTGTCTAATATAAGGTAGTTGTAATTTTGTGGATTGGTCTCTGTATCCTCTATTCTGTACCATTGGTCTACCCACCTGTTTTGGTACCAGTACCATGCTGTTTTTGTTACTATTGCTCAATAGTATAGTTTGAAATCTGGTATCACTATACCACCTGTTTCATTATTTCCTGCTTAGAATTGCTTTAGCTATTCTGGGTCTTTTATTTCTCCAGATGAATTTCATGATTGCTTTCGCTATTTCTGCGAGGAATGCCTTTGGGATTTTGATCGGCATCGCATTAAACCTATAGAGAACTTTTGGTAGTATGGCCATTTTAATGATGTTAATTCTGCCTATCCATGAGCAAGGTATATCTTTCCATCTTCTAAGGTCTTCTTCTATTTCCCTATTTAGTGTTCTGTAGTTTTCGTTGTATAGGTCTTTCACCTCTTTTGTTAGGTTGATTCCCAAATATTTTATTTTATTTTTTTGAGGATATTGTGAATGGGTGGTTGTCCTGATTTCCCTTTCAGAGAGGCATTCCTGATATACAGGAATGCCTTAGACTTATGAGTGTTGATTTTATATCCCGCCACTTTGCTGAATTCATTTACTAGTTCTAGAAGTTTTTTGGTAGAACCTTTTGGGTCTGATAGGTACAGGATCATGTCATCCGCAAATAGTGCTAATTTCAGTTCTTCTTTTCCTATTTTTATGCCTTAATTTTTATCGTCTGTCTTATTGCTATGGCCAGGGTTTCGAGAACTATGTTGAACAAGAGTGGTGAGAGAGGGCATCCCTGTCTTGTTCCAGATTTTAGAGGGAATGCCTTCAATTTTTCTCTGTGTAGAATGATGCTAGCCTGAGGCTTAGCATAAATAGCTTTTACAATGTTGAGGTAAGTTCCTGTTATCCCTAGTTTTTCTAATGTTTTGAACATAAAGGGATGCTGTACTTTGTCGAAAGCTTTTTTCTGCGTCTATTGAGATGATCATGTGTCTTTTATCTTTAAGTCTATTGATGTAGTGGATTACATTTATTGATTTCCGTATATTGAACCAGCCTTGCATCCCAAGGATGAATCCTACTTACTCATGGTGCACGATCTTTTTGATATGTTTTTGTATCCGATTTGCCAGAATTTTATTGAGGATTTTTGCATCTATATTCAATAGAGATATTGGTCTGTAGTTTTCATTCTTTGAAGTGTCCTTATCTGGTTTAGGAATCAGGGTGATGTTGGCCTCATAGAATGAATTTGGAAGCACTCCCTCTTTTTCTATTTCGCGATATAGCTTGAGAAGTATTGGTATTAGTTCTTCTTTAAAGATTTTGTAAAACTCTGCTGTATACCCATTCAGTTCTGGGCTTTTCTTGGTTGGTATTCTTTTGATGGCTTCTTCTATTTCCTCTCTTGATATTGGTCTGTTTAAGTTGTGTATATCCTCCTGACTCAATCTGGGCAGATCATATGACTTAAGAAATTTATTGATGTGTTCACTATCTTCTATTTTATTGGCATATAAGGTTTCAAAATAATTTCTAATTATCTTCTTTATTTCTATAGTGTCTGTTGTGATATTGCCCTTTTTCATCCCGTATGCTAGTAATTTGAGTTCTCTCTCTTCTTCTCTTCGTTAGCATGGCTAAGGGTCTGTCGATCTTATTTATTTTTTTGAAGATCCAACTTTTAGTTTTGTCAATTTTTTCAATTGTTTCTTTTATTTCAATTCCATTGATTTCAGCTCTGATTTTAAGTATTTCTTGCCTTCTACTACATTTGCTGTTGTTTTGCTCTTCTTTTTCTAGGATTTTGAGATGAAGTGTGAGATCATTTATTTGTTGGTCTTTCCTTTTTTTTTTTTTTTTTTTTGAGGAGTGACCTCCAGGCAATGAATTTTCCTCTTAGAACAGCTTTCATTGTGTCCCATAGATTAGGATATGTTATGTCTGTGTTTTCATTTATCTCAATGAATTTTTTAATTTCCTCCTTGATGTCTTCTGTAACCCATTGATCATTCAGTAACATATTATTCATTCTCTGAGTGATGTAGGTTTTTTCCCTTCTTCTTTTATCATTGATTTCAATTTCATTCCATTATATTCATATAAGATGCATGGTATTATCTCTACTCCTTTATAATTGCTAAGAGTTGCCTTATAGCATAATATATGTTCTATTTTTGAGAAGAATCCATGTGCTGCTGAGAAAAAAGTATATCCACTTGATGATGGTTGATATATTCTATATATGTCCATTAAGTCTAGGTTATTAATTGTGTTATTGAGTTCTATAGTTTCTTTATTCAACTTTTGTTTGGAGGATCTGTCCAATGGTGAGAGAGGTGTATTGAAGTCACCTATAATTATTGTGTTGTGGTCAATTTGTCCTTGAACTTGAGGAGAGTTTGTTTTATGAACATAGCTGCACCATTGTTTGGGGCATATAAATTGATAATTTTTATGTCTTGTTGGTGAATGGTTCCCTTTAACAGTATATAGTGTCCTTCTTTATCCGTTTTGATTAATTTAGGCTTGAAGTCGATTTTATTTGATATGAGTATAGCCATGGTCCTTGCTTCCGAGGACCATGTTCGTGGTATGATTTTTCCCAGCCTTTCACCTTCAGCCTGTATGTGTCTTTTCCTATCAGATGAGTCTCCTGAAGGCAGCATATTGTTGGATCTGCTTTTTTAATCCAGGTTGCTAGCCTATGTCATTTAATTGGTGAGTTTAAGCCATTAACATTTACGGTTACTATCGTTATATGGTTTGTACTTCCAATCATGTTTGATTGTTTATTTAATTATTTTTAAAATTTTGTTTGTTTTTCCTCTTTGATTGGTTTTTCATCCCCCCCCCTTTACTGAGGTACTTCCCACAGTTGTTTTTTGTTGTTGTTTTTCATTTCCTCTTCGTGTAGTGTTTTGCCCAAAATGCTTTGCAGTGCTGGTTTTCTGGCTGCAAATTCTTTTAACTTTTGTTTATCATGGAAGATTTTTATTTCATTGTTAAACCTGAAGCTTAGTTTTGCTGGATACAATATTCTTGGTTGGAACCCATTATCTTTGAGCATTTGAAGAACCTTGTTCCAGGATCTTCTCGCTTTCAGTGTCTGTGATGAGAAAACAGCCATTAACCTAATTGGTTTACCCCTAAATGTAATCTGCCTCCTTTCTCTTGTAGCTTTTAATATTCTATCCTTGTTCTGTATGTTGAATATCTTCATAACAATGTGTCTTGGAGTTGGTCTATTGTGGTTCTGTATATTCAGTGTCCCTTAGGCTTCTAGGATTTATAAATCCATTTCATTTTTCATGTCTGAAAAGTTTTCTAAAATTATTTCATTTAACAGTTGCTCATTCCTTTGGTTGGACCTCTATACCTTCCTCTATCCCAATGACTCTTAAATTTGTTTTTTTTATGATATCCCATATCTCTTGGATGTTTTGCTCATGGTTTCTTACCAACCTTTCTGAGTTGACTAGACTCTTTTTGAGATGATATATTTTGTCTTCATTGTCTGATGTTCTGACTTCTACTTGCTCTACTCTACTGGTGATACTTTCATTTGATTTTTTAATTTGGTTATACTTTCCTTCATTTTTAGGATTTCTGTTTTTTTTTTAATGACTTCTATATCCCTGTAGAGTTGTTCATTTGCTTTTTGAATTTGTTTGTGTAATTCATTGTTGAAATGTTCTTTCATTGCTTGCATTTGCTGTCTAATGATCTCTATAAGATTCCATTCCATCTGAGTCAGGTATGTCTTGAGTTCTTTATTTGACCATTTTTTCTGATGCATTTAGCATCTCCTGTAGATTTAAGCTGTCCTGCATTGTTTGTGTTCCTTTTCTTCATTTTTTCATGGTGCTCATGTTTCTTTCCAGCTCTGTTTGACTACTGTATTATTATTTTCTCCTATAAGTTTGTTTTGGTTTTGTATAGCTCCGAGATCTATGTTTAGCGATGTTGTATTTAATTATGATTTAAAGTAGATTCATTTAGTTTCATTAAAGGCCCACAAATTTTGATGGCATATAGAGAATTAAGGTTTGAACTTCAGATTTTATGTTAAGGTCAGGAGATGTGATGGTATGGAGGTTAGTATATCTTAGCTTCTTTGGGGGGGGCGTTGCTCAAATGCAGGCAGATATTAACAAGAGAATAAACAGGAGTACTTGGGGGTAGCTAAGGGCTTAGGAGGACTATAGACAGTCTCCTAACATTCACCTATTTGCATTTAGTAAATTACATATAATTGGAGTGGTCATGCTTGGGAGGAAAGATAGGGAAAAAGTAAGGAAGAAAACCAAGTAAGAGAAAGGGACAGAAGAAAGAAAAAGAAATGAAAAAGAAGAAATGATACAAAATAATAATAAAATAAAGTAAAATTAAAATTAAAATTAAAAAAAAAATGCACTGTTAGGCTTCTATTTTCTTCGCTTCCAGTAGGTGGAGCTGTGCTTTCCGGACCAAGATTTTTTTTTTTTTTTTAATTTTTTAATATTTATTTTAGTTATTGGTGGACACAACATCTTTGTTTGTATGTGGTGCTATGGATCGAACCCGGGCCGCACGCATGCCAGGTGAGTGCGCTACCGCTTGAGCCACATCCCCAGCCACTCCAGACCAAGCTTTTACCCTTGGGCTGTAGGAAACAATCCATGTGAGGTGGCTCCCCCCTCCCCACCTGGTGTCTCTCCAATTCTGTTCACTTAGGATTGTTCCTGGCCTCTAGCCTCCTCGCTTCTCCCACCAGCCAGGCCTTCCCCAGTGTGGTACCTCTCTAGTGTTCAAGCTACACTCTGGGCCTGCAGTTTCCTGGATGAGGAGCGTGGGAGTTGGGAACCGGCCCCCTATTCTTTCAATTCCCTCTGATAGCCACGCCCCCGAGAGCTGGCAAGACAGGTTTCATTTTCACCCTGGTGGGAGGGGGGAGTTGGAGGTCAGGTGCCTTTACCTTTCCTCTCTCCTCTGATATTCACGCCCATGGAGAGCTGGGGAGAGATTTTATGTGATTTCCCCACTGTATGGGAGAGGGGCTGAGTGTCACATACCTTTTCTTTTGCTGAATTTGCTGCGATGGGGTCGGATCTGTCAGCAGCTGGTGATCGCTGGCTTCCTTGGTGGGGTGTCTGGTGTGGAGGGCAGACCTGGACCGTTTCTCTCCCCCATCTCAACCCCAGAACTCAGCCTGGAGTACTGTGAGGGCACAGTTGGCAGGACCCGGCAGAATTCATAGCACTGTTTCTCTGAGTTGCTGGCACATCGGCGCATAGGCTCCAGCTGCGAGGTGGGCCGCTGATCAATCAGCCTGAATCTCCAAGCGCACCGTTCACTTGCGATTGAGCCACGATCACTGATCCTCAGGTGCTGAAATTCTTCCTCTAGGTTTCAATGCACCCCAATTTTGCTGGACATTCCTAACAAGATAGCTTCCGGCCTTTTAAATCACTAATCACCTGCACAGTTACTCGGGACACGCGGATGTTGCACTCCAGTTGCAGCCATCTTCCCCTCCTCAATGTGTTCAATTCTTGATACAAATAAAAAAAGTTCATAGACATTTTCCCCTGGATAAACATATGTACCTCCATTCCAGAGATATGAATTTGTTAAGCATCTAATACATAGCTTTTGAACTAGATCTTAACTGGACTGTGCATTAGACATCTTTTATGTCAATAAATTTTAAGTCATAATTTTAATGGCTGCATCTTGTTCCTTTACATGAAAATGACAATATTTTACTATTTATAAATATATATACATATATATATATATATGTATGTATTCTTGTGACATTTATGTTTTTATGTTTTTATTATTAACTACTGTTATTTTAGCATTATTTTTTAAAGTACACACAAAGAGAATCATTGCTTACATGCATTTTTTAGCATCTGCCCTGTCATTTGTAACAATGTTGCTATTTGGTCAGTGGATGCATTCCTTTATATATTTGATAAATAGCATGGAATAACCCTCCAGAATTTAAACCTTCCCCATGCAATGTAAGACTGTCTCAGGAATGTTCTACTTGAGGCCAGGTGTGTGGCTGAGTGCAGGGGTTCTCCAAGCCCTGATGTCCTGAAGGTTCAGCGGTCCATTTCTTCCTGTGTGTTTGGGCTCAGCTAGAGACCTTGCCAGAATTGGCAGATGTTTAGCCAAGTCAGACTTTTTACCAGATACCTGACTGTAGACAAATTTCATTCTTAAAATTTTTGGTCTCAGTTCCTTTGCTTGTAAAATGGGGATAAATAACCATTGCGGTAAAGAAAAATTTAAAACGTGATATTATAAAGCATATTTACCTGATTCATCCTAAGCACTTAGTAAATGCAGATTCTACTCCTTCATCCTCTTTAGACAGCAAGTTTTTAAGCCATGTGCCTTGTAAAAAGCAGATGCTCAAGATCTTATTTTAAATATTTTGGTTCCTTTTTCCCTGAAAAAGTATTTGGGGGACAATGGATCAAAAGAGATACCTATGGGGTTAGCTATCTTTAAAGAGCAGAAAAGAAGGAGAAGGAAATAGAATGGGGTCTCAGAGGGAAAGAAGGAGAAGAAAAAAGGAAAGGAAGAGAAAGAGGGAGGGAGGAAGAGGAGGAATAGCGGAGGAGAAGCAGGTTGGGATGGATTTGAAAGACAGAGAGAGAGTCAAGTATGTGTCTTTTACTAGCTGTGTGAATTGCAATTTTGAGATGACTCCCTTGATCCTCAATCTCTCTTTTTCTTTTCATTACAAGGATTGGTTTTAATAAAGTTATCAATATACTTAAAAATGTAGTATCTCCAATTAAAATAATGCATAAACCCTTCTTAATTTTTGTCCCATAAATTACAAATAGGTTTAACCATTCATAAAATAATAAAATACATCAGTAATCTTTGTTCCTGTTAAAGATCACCCTTTTGTCAGATTTTTCTGTATCTCCTGGTACCAGAATCTCACCTCCTGGGAAGGAGTTTTCCAAATGAGGTCCATCAAGAGGAAGAGGAGAGAGGGATTCCCAGGGGCATCCCCTGCAACAGTTTGAACAAGCCTCTGTCTTCAGCTGCTTTGGGCCAATCTGATTTTACTATCCCCAAGGCACTAGCTTCCTTTCAGCCTCCGGAAGGGTCTGTTTTGGAAACTACGGGGGACTCTGCAGTTTGGCTTCTTAAAGACCTAAGAGAGACATGTGCTAAAGCTCAGGAGGTCTCCAAACACCTGCCAGGTAATCACACACCTGGCAGAAAGTTGAGAACTTCAGGGACTGATTTCCTATCAGTCTGTATGTACACCAAACTGTCCCTGAGCCCACAGTGAGCAGAAATTTGAAAGTCCTTGCAAGCGGCCAGATAGCAATCCCTTAGAATAACAATTCATCTCCATTTTTTTTAACCTTAAAAATAGGCGAACTTCTTTACAGTATACAGATTGAGGTCCAACCTAAATCAACAATTGATCAACAATTTGTAGCTAAAGTCTTCTGTCTCAATGTATGCTTGTGAGGAATTTTTTGTGAGAGTGTATTAAAGTTCTTTCAGACAAACATGTCCCAGAAAGGTAGCTCCAATCTCTATTGCCATCATCATTTCAACTGTTGACACCTACTATTTTATCCCTAAGCTCATCATCGGCAGCCTTCAACATTACTTCTTGTGATTAACTTCCTCAGAGAGCCTCATGACTGAGCACAGGAAATTGAAGATAGCTTCCCAGGAGGAACTAAGACCTCTTTGTGTCTTCTACATACTGTAGACAATTTGCTCATCATTCCTTGCTAACAGTATAAATCTCTATATATCGGTATCTCCAGCTATTATCTGTCTTTCTACACATGTCAGGTTTATACCATATGTATCAGTTTCTGAACCTTTTTTTTTCTCTTTCCTGGATTGTGGGGTTTTTTTTCCTTTGATCTTGACACCAGAAGAGACAGAGGCAGATTCACTCCACTGGCTGCAAGAACTGACTATGAAAAGGATCTCGGGCAAGTGTTTTGTGGCAGCGACACCCTTACGGTGCCCACAAAGAGGAAGATGAAAAAATGATTGTTGCATTTCCTCTAATGACAAATTCATCAGACTAGTTAGAAGCGAGGTGGGAAGTGTGCCAGAGAGACTGTCCTCAGGTTCACCAGGGGAAGGAACACAGTTCTTACAGGCCGTGGTCTTCCTGAGCTCCATGCTGTACACACACCGTGCAAGGAATCCCAGTTAAATTCTCAAAGAAAACTCAGTAGTATCTTCTTATAATTAGAGGTCTTTCTTGGCCCATTTATTGATTGGGTTATTTTTGTTTGTTTGTTTGTTTGTTTGGTGTGAAGGTTTTTGAGTGTGTATATATACTAAAGATTAGTGCTCTATCTGATGTGCTTGTGGTAAAGGTTTGCTCCCATTCTGTAGGCTCTCTATTCACCTCACTGAATGTCTCTTTTTCTGAGAAGAAGCTTTTTAGTTTGAATCCATCCCATTTATTGATTCTTAGTTTTAATTCTTGCACTGTAGGTGTCTTATTAAGGAAGTTTGGGATCTAATCTGACATGATGGAGATTTGGGCCTCCTTTTTCTTCCATTAGGCACAAGGTCTCTGGTTTAATTCCCAGGTTGCTTGATCCATTTTGGAGTTGAGTTTTTGCATAGTGAGAGAGAGAGGTTTAATTTTATTTTGTTACATGTGGATTTCCAGTCTTCCCAGCACCATTTGTGGAAGAGACTGCACAGACACTTCTCAGAAGGTGATACACAATCAGTCAACAAACATGAAAGTGTTCAACATCTCTAGCAATCAGAGAAATACAAATTAAAACTATTCTATGATTTCATCTCACTCCTGTCAGAATGGCAGCTATAAATAATGCAAACAACAATAAGTGTTGGTGAGGATGTGGGGAAAAAGGCACACTCATACATTGCTGGTGGGACTGCAAATTGGTGCAGTCAATCTGGAAAGCAGTATGGAGAATCCTTGGAAAACTTGGAATGGAACCACCATTTGACCCAGTTATCCCACTCCCCAGTTTATACTCAAAGGAATTAAAAACAGCATACTACAGGGACACAGCCACATCAATGTTTATAGCAGCACAATTCACAATAACTAAATTGTGGAACCAACCCCGATGTCCTTCCATATATGAATGGATAAAGAAACTTTGGTATATATACACAATGGAACATTACTCAGCACTAAAAAAGAATAAAATCATGGCATTTGCAGGTAAATGGATGGAGTTGGAGAATATAATGCTAAGGGAAGTAAGCCAATCCCCCCCAAAACAAAGGACAAATGTTTTCTTTAATATGAGGATGCTGATTCATAATGGCAATTGGTGGGGGAGCATGGGAGGAATGGAGGAACTTTAGATGGGAGAAAGTGGGTAGGAATGATGGTGGAATGAGTTAGACATTATTACCCTAAGTACACGTATGAAGACACGAATGTTGTAAAAATACTTTGTATACAATCAGTGACTTGAAAAATTGTGCTCTATATGTGTCATATGAAATGAACTGCATTCTGCCATCGTGGCTAACAAATTAGAATAAATAAATAATTTAATAAAAAAGAGGTCTTTCTAATAAATGACCCTCCTCCAAATCTCTCCCCTGCCCCCTCCCAAAGTGTCATAACCCTATATAAACTTATAGGTCAAAGTCCTCTAGAGCAGTCTGAGCCATAGTTGAGTCTGATGAGTTAAACAGAGGATCCTAAATTGATTTAGTTGAAGGCTCTTGTTGGTTCAACAACCCAGTGCTATATTGTGTGGGAGGTAAACTTTCTTTGTCTTCTTTGCCTTTATTTCTTTTCCTCTTCTATTCTCAAGCTGTCAAGTCTTCTATTGGTGTTTTCACTGTTCCTGACAACTGCTCTTCCTTTTCCAAGTCATTTATATTTAGTCTGCTGGTGGCTGAAAAAAAATAAAGGCAAGTAACCAAACTTGCTAAATAAAGTGTGTTTAATAAGATTTTATGAGACTCAGCAGGAGAGTTTTTGCCTTTGAATTCATTAAATTCTATCTGCAAGTACTCACTGAACTTCTTTGTGCAAGGCCTTCTGAAGATCCATGGGTGATGGCTTATCCTAGGCAATAAACCACCATTTTTGTTTGGGGGCTGGAAACTTTGAAAAGTTTATTTGTATTTTCAGGTGCCTTTTAAACTGTCTGCATTTATGGCTAAGTTGTGGATGGCCAATGCAGTTAATTTCTGACCTATGGAGATTTATTTAATTACTGAACCACCCTGCCTATAAAAATGTGTGGATTTCTGTGTCTCCCAAATCGGTGACACACATAATCTTTTATTTGGATCTTGCATTGTGGTAAGCAAGATTGGAAAGTTTATTAACATGTTAGAACATATAGAAAAAGAGTCTCATGAACCGGCTGTTTCAAATTCTTTAAAATCATCTTCTAAAATTGTCCTATTCTGTATGATGCTATCATGGTGGATATATGTCATAGCACATTTATCTAATCCACAGAGTATAGTATGAACTTTGAGCAATAATCGTGTGCCAATGTATCAGTGGAGGTTCATCAACTGTGACTAACGTAGCACTCTGGTAAAGGATGCTGACATTTGCAGGTGTGGGGAATGTGGAAATGCACGAGGGGGAGACATACATAGTGTGTGGTGACATTTGTATCATTCTCCGTTTTATCATTAGACTAAATTTTCTATTAAAAAAAACATGTCTTTTAAAAAAATTTTAAACTATCAGTAAGCAGAATCTATTTCCAAGCTGTTTGAAATTATAACCCTAACAACAGACAAAACAAGACCTTTCCCTCCCCTGTAGGAGTCTTGCCTGCTGGTTTACAAACCTACTTTCCTTTAGAAGACATCAGTGAAAGCCAGAAGACAATAGAGACACAAAGAAGCTACGGCCGGCCCTGTAGGCTGCCTCCCTGACCCCACGGCTCACCTCATTCCTTTCACAACAATGGGGGCTGGCCAGGAGGAATAATTCCGGGAAAGACTATAATCATTCAGAGCCTCCCTGGGAACCTCTGCGTGTGTCTCTCTTGCTGGCCGCTGACTGGCCTAAGGTCAGGCACAGGGAAGAACACCAGCTCTGTCCATACTCCCTGCAGGAATTTCAATGATGCAAGCTGAAGACTAACAGATGTGAGCTTTCTCCTCCTGCAGTCTGAGACCAGACACAAACTCCCCTGGATGGGAGGCCTCTCTCAGGGGTTCTGATGCCATGCCCCCAACAGTACTCTCAACAGAGAGGATGACAAGCTTTAGACATGGCTTTAAATTTGGAGATGTAACAGAGAGGTGGTTAAGCAACTAGCGAAGACAAATCTGGGCAGATGTGTTAGTCAGCTTTTAGCCGCTGTGAACAAAATACTTGAAAAGAACAACTTAGAAGAGGAAAAGATTATTTTAGCTTATGGTTGCAGAGGTTTGGTTCATGGTCAGCTAACTCTATTGCTCTGGGCCCAAGTGAGGCAGAACTTCATGGTAGAAGGACATGGGTAAGGAGAGCCACCTCACTCACGGTAGCCAGCAAGTCACCATGATTAGGTTCCAGCTCTTATAATAAAAATCATTTTACTTTTCAACACTCTTGCATCATTTCACATGAGTTTTGGGGGAACATCTCATATCCAAAGCATGACAGTCATTTTTCTAAATGTAGTTTTCTTCTCTCTAAAAAGGGGACGACCACCTTTTGAAAGATTTAAAGAAATAATGTATTAGATATCCATTAGTGCATGACACAAAATACTTGCTTTTTCCTACACAGAAGACCCAGTGGAAGCTATTTCATTCCCTGGAAGAGCTGGTGGTAAATGAAATTTTGGGGACAAATGCTTTCTAACAATTGCACCATGAAAAGCACGTAGAGGTGAGGTGAATGTGTTTTTTGTTGCAGTATCTATTTTTGTGCTGCCTATAATGGCAACTCATTGGGCTAACTAGAATAGGGAACTTATCAATGTCAGTTATGGTCTCTGCTGCGCCCTGACTTCTGCACTTGCTCCTGATTCACACATGCCCGTCCTACCATCTGCCCCTCCTTATTTATGGTTAGAGGAGTCCAATAATATGGTCAAGAATGTTGATCTCTTACATTCAGAGGATTCCCACTTATGAGAAAGGAGAGAAGCAAATAGGGTGGCTCCCCTAATCTTCAGAAACCAGCCCCATCTTCTCATCCAAGCCTGTGAAGAAGCCTCTTGACCTAACTCAGTTCTGACCTTCAGGAAGAAGGCTTCTTGAGAACATTTAGCAGATGTTCAGGTTGTAGATAAGTATGATACTCTACAGATCCATCAATGAACCAAATGATGTTCTGAGGATGTGGCTTTCTGAATCAGGAGACTTCTGGGTGGCACCAGAATCATCACAGCGGTGATAAGTTGAGTACTCACTAAGCCAGAGTATTGTGCTAAATGTGTTATGGCTATTACTGATAGCTAAGGACACCAAGAGTGAGAAAGATGAAACAACATTGTCAAGGACCACATCCATAAAGTGACAGGTACATGATCCACAGGTTGGTTTCCTAAACCACTTTGCTATTGTGCTTATTCTGAATGGCCTGGGTCAGTTTTTCAGTCTTCTCCACCTCCGGCCTCTCTGGGATAAGAAACTACTAGCCCCTGCAGCAATGTGGATATTCTGCCCCTCATATCCAGAGACACCTTTATTATATAGTGCAGCAAATTGACATTCATGTCACCCCTTTGATTTACTCACCCATTTGTCAGAGGGAGAAAACACTGACTTCCTCCACCTTAGCCATCAATTGGCTGATAATTATGATAAAGGGATTAATGATAATATTTGAATTGATGTTCCCAATGTCACATCACAAATAAGAATCCATCTTCCTTTCCCCTTTTCTATGTCCAAGGGACTGGGCTGTCTGGGGACAGTTCTATAAGTTTCTTTGTGAAAAGTTTACCTCGTATCTTTAGGTCAATTAGGTTTCTGTCTTTGGGAATTTTGTAATAACAAATATTTGATAGAACCTCACAGCATTGATGAAAGATAAAAGGACATCTTCCTTCTTTGAAGTTCAAGTAATTTTCAGAGATTGGTGTAACAAATGAGGACTACTTAAAAAGAATTCCAACAAAAAGTAATAATGCTAAAACGTCCAAGAAAACCTTGCCAAAAGTTCAATATCATTTTTGAAAGAAAGGAAAAATAAAAAAAGAAATTTGCTTTCATTTTAATTATCGTTGTTGTTAGGGTGTTTTCTTGTTTTCCACATCAAGTACAGGAATGACTTAGAGATGCTGCATGATAAATATCTTAGGCCATGCATGCTGTCATGTTCAAAAGCACAGTAGTGTACAAGTGTGATTTTGAGTAGATGCTAGAGTTGCAGGGAGAATAGTTTGTTTGATTTGTGCATTGTTCTTGTTTTGGAAAATAAAAATAGGAAGTCAATCTCAACAATGCTCTCTAACAAGTCTGAAAGAATAGGGTAGGGAATTCTAAAAAAATGATTTTTTTCTTTTCCATGTTTCCAAATCTACTCAAGTCATGGTCTAAAGTGATTGGCATGGAGGAAGAGGCCGTGCTCCTTGTCCTTGAGAATGTAGGTTCTTCCAATTCACAACATTTTCCATGGAAGGGCCAGAGTGTAGGAGGTCACAGATAAGTGTCAAGGCCAGGTCTGGAAGTGGCAGTGTCACTTCTAGGCAAAGTTCAGTCACATCATGCTTACCTCTTTTGTTGTTGCTGTTGTTGTTGTTCTAATTTGGACATCATGCTTACTTCTTTGCATAAAGAGAATGGGAAAGGTCTTGAATACCCAGGACAAACTCAAAGAGCTTTATGAGTGTATTTCATGGTCACCTCTACATCATCTTTGGAATTTTTGCTTCTACCCTTGAACCCTTCACCTTAATTTCAATCCAGGCAACAAAATGTTTGGAAAAAAAAATACATTCTACCATTTTTGTGCTTAAAACTCAGCAGTGGCTCTATGATTTTTATAAAGTAAAAGCCAAAATCAATCTCAATGACCTCCTGGAACTCTTTATCTGGCCAACTTCAACTTCTATCACACTCTTGCCTTGAGTTGTCCTCTATTTGGAAAGTTCTTAGCCAATGGTTCTCCTGCACCTCCTTCAAATCCAAGTTCACCTTGTCGATGAGGTCAACCATTGTCATTGCATTTAAAATATTAATTGTTCTTCTACCCAACACGTCCAAGCCTTGCTACCTTATTGTCTTTCTTCCAGGTCATTTAGCACCTTTTACCTGGTATTTAAATTGATATTATGATGATTATCTATTGTCCATGTTCCCATCCCAGACAGTAAGCTTCCGCATGAGATGGTGGTGGTGGGCTGTAAGGAGGACACGTCCCACATTTTGTTCTATCTTGGCTACAGGAGCAGAGATTTATGTTTATTTTGTGACAATGGCCTAGATTAATGCTTTCAACATGGCAGACCCTCAACTCATATTTACTGCAGGAATGAATGAATTAGAAAAGAAATTAAGATGAAAATTATAAAAATAATATGACTGAACAAAGTCACCAGGACCATCCAAAGGTCCTGAGATGTAGGTTCACTTCGCACTTAACAGTAGTGGAGCTTGGTACACTCACTGCCTTTGAAATGCTCCATTTCCTCTTCTGCAAAATGAGGATTTTTCTCTCTATGTATTATATCTATCTCTCAATGTCATCATAATTGTTTAAATATTGAAGAAGATCTCATTTGAAGGGAAATGGTTTAATCAACGTTATTTATCTAGGGATATTGGCTTGCTTATTCTTTTTTCATGCTCTGAGAATGTGTGTTCGTCAGATCTGATTTCTGATTGAAGATTCCTAGTTATACCTGCAAAAATCCCCTAAGGGCCTACTGTTCACCCACAGATTGCATGGTGGCCCTGGATAAAGTCATATTACACCCAGTTGATTCCATAGAGAAGTCGAATAAGGAGGATTCAGGATTTTTTCTGAGACAACCCAGGCAACCAGAGATCTGTGCTAGGCCACAGTTATTGTCAATGCACTTGCTGAGATCTTCTGTTGAAAGAGCTATCTCCCCTGTAGTCAGAAACAAAGAATTCTCAGGCTGCATGACACATCCATGCAATCACCTTGAACTGCCAGTCCAAACCCTCTCTGGAATGATAAAAAGGAATGGTCACCCTTAATGCCTTGTTTTGGCTAAGAATCCCCTGCTGTCTTCTCGGTTGGTTTTCAGGTGGGCTCTAGGAGTTGGCATTAGAGATTGAAACTTGTTTGTGCTTAATCTCTATTCCGTGCATCTCTGTCCCCAGAGTAAAACAAACCTACACACACTCCACCCTGGAACTTGGATGGGACCCTTTCCTTGGTGGATTAAAGGAAAGGATATTGTAACCAAGATAGAGCTGTTTGCCAGCAATCGATCAGGATGGTTTGCAACTGAACAGATAACTCACGGTTATGGTTTGGATGTCCTCCAGAGGTCCCCGTGTGAAAGGCCTGTTGTCCCCTGTGGTGCTGTTGGGAAGCGGTGCATCCTTGAGGAGGTGGGGTCTTGTGGCAGGTCTTCAGAACATTAAAAGCAGGACCTCAAAGGGGATTGTGGGACTTTGGGTTTCTTCCTCTTTCCCTCTTTTCTGCTTCCTATTGATGAAGTGAGCAGTTTTGCTCTCCAGGTGCTTCTTGCCATGATGTGCTGCCTTGCTGTGGGCCCAAACAACCGGACCGATTGACCACGGGCTAAAACCTCCAAAACTAGGAACCAAAATGAACCTTATTTTTGTATTTAGGAGAGAGAGAGAGAGAGAGAGAGAGAGAGAGAGAGAGAGAGAGAGAGAGAGAGACTGAATGAATACCTAAAAATGCTTGGAACATGCATTCTTTCAAAGAAGATGAGTTTCTCCAGATAATTCTAGGGGTACTACTTATGTTTTGATGTGGAAAGGCACTACTATTATAAGGAGCCAATCTAAACCACATCCCGTCTGAATGGTCCTGAACACTTTCCTTGATGGACTGAGTAGACCAACCATCTCCAAATGTCCACTTCTATCTTAATTATTTTCCATCCTCTGTTCCCCTTTCCCAATCCCATTCGTAAGAAGCTTTTCTCTTGCACTCTGTCCTTATCAAGGGGTATTCGGAAGTCCTAAGTAAAGGCTGATCAAGGGATTCCCAAAGGCTATCTACAAATCTTAGCTTCTGAACTGTTGACTGAGTAGAAAAATTGGCATCATGCTCCACACTGGAAGTAAGATAAACATGGGCAAGGTGGAAACCGCCCTCCATGACCATGTTCTAGCCTGAAGATCTCTGAGAACATTCCAAAAGGAAGACTCCCAAAGCAGTAAGTGTTCCCATCTGTGACCGCTTCATTCCTGGCTCCTCTTTGCAAGCCCTGAGCTTGCCACTGACAGCCCTGGGGAATTCGCTTTTGAGCAGTGGACAAACTGATTCAGGGGCTTTCCTTGTTACCACAGTGACATTTGGGCAACAAGATGTGATTTGCTGAAGAACGTGCCCCCTTTTCCTGTTATCTTCACCCCTCTGTTTGGCCAAGCTGAACTGTTGTGTGGGAACTGACAGGCCTGGGTCCCTCCCCAGCTGCTCCCAGCTCTGTCCTACCTCACCCACTCCTCTTCCTGTGCCTGTGCATCTGACCTGATGAGACCTTACTACAGCTCCGTGGCTGAGTTCCTACGGTGGACCAGGCCCTGTGTATGAATCCATGTGCATAGCATCATTTAATCCTCATATACTCTATGAAATAGATTCTGTTATTACCATTTTGCAAAGGAGGAAGTTGAGAGAGTTTAACAGGCTTATCAGAGGCTGTACAGTGAGAAAACGACAGAGATGGCCTCCTAAGACTAAATCTTTCCTTTTTTCTTTATCTCTTCTCTAAGAATTTGCTATATCAGCTCTTTGGTTAGTTCTTAGAACACATGAAAGGCATGCAATATCAAAGATGGGTGACCTTGAGCAACTCCTGCTTCCTCCCTGAAACTCAGTCTCCCCTTCTATAAAACAATACAATGGGATTAAACTGTGCACTTCCCCCAACATCCTTAGATGCTGAGGATGTAAATGATGGCAAGTGACGTTGAAAGAACTTAACTCTTAAATCCTGAAGCCACTAAGCCCCCTGAGAAAATACCAGCTGGCCTTGGTACATGGCTCAGAAAGAGAAGTTTTGGGAAATGGTATAGAACAGGTATCAGGAGGAATAAGGGAAGATGCAGGACACGGACACTAGTATAACTTCTGATAAAATAAAAAGATCATTGGCTGCTCACACTACTCTGGTACAGACTGGAATTCAGGAAATTTTAGTTCTGTTTCTATTGCTAGCTTAAGATGTGATCTTGGGAAGTTAACCAAAACCCTTGAGAATCTGGGTTTTTTCCCCATCACCAAAGGGAAAAGGTTAACAACCACACTTCCCTCTCAGGTTGTTCAGAGGAACACCCTGGTTCCACTGATGTGGCTTACCTCTGACCAGCCCATCACATCCTGTGCGTGCAAAAATTCATCATTTGACACCCAACATGCTCCTTTCTTTTCAACCATGGAGAGTTGACCTCTTCTGGATGTAACTCAAGATGGCAAAAATAGTCTGAAAAGGTTGGGAGGTGATTAACATTTTCCCCAGCAGCCTGACCATTCATGGAATTAAAGAAGATTGGAATCTCTGATCTCTTGCGCTTGCTCTTCTCAGCCAGCAAAACCCAGGAAGCGCCCATTAAAAGCACTAATTTTGTTTTTTGATGAGGGATTTTAAACAATTATTTTGCTCTTGAGCATCCCTGTTTTGGACTGAACATTGTTTGAAAGCCCCAATTAAATTTACTACTTTCTCCTCTCTTGAAGCAGATTCATCATGTCTTTGGATAACCTTGAATAAGAATGACAAACAAAGACTTATTCAAAAGCCCTGTTTTACTTTCCAAAGCAATGGCCCCTGATGGGGCAGTAGCCTTGACTTTTATTTGAATCCATGTCTCTAGGCACAGAGGGAACATGCACCCAGAAATGTGTTTTCCCAGCATGCTTTGCTCCAAGGTCATACCCTCTCTGGTATTAGTCATTCTTAACTCATAAGGATCAAAACTAAAGCTACATAAAAACTAAAAATAGATGATTTGTCACCCAGTAAGCACCAATAAAATGTAACCATGTGGAAACACAAGTTAAACCAAGGGTGTCTTTCTGTGAGAGATAATATCCTCTGATGTCTCACAAGTTACCATGTTTGTTATCCTATAAATTCTTCCTGACCCTGAGAGCCATATTCTGCTCTTCATTCCTTCTTTATGAACCCAAGGGCTCACTCTTCATAGTAAATTGTAGCTGTAGGTTCTTTGTGAAAAATTAGTCTGGCTTCCGGGGTTGGGCAGGTGCCATGATTCTGAGGGGACTGAGATTGGCCTCCCCGACCTGCATCTGCCCTTACCCAGCCAGCTCATTTGCTGGACCCATTTCTAGGCCTCAGCCTCTAACAAGGAGGCCCACTGTCACTGAATTCTGGGACAACAACAGACTGAAGTCTAGTTTCCTGAAGATTGACCTTCTGGAGAAGATGAAGCTTCATCCTGTTCCATCTTTCCCAAAGACTCTCTCAGCTTGTCCAGAGGTTAGTTTCACCACAGGAACCATAGCATATCAACCGGTATTGGTACTTTTATCTTCTGTGATTAGTCAAAAATGTAAACACAAATGATTAGAACACCAATACAAACACTCAAAACAAAAATAATTTTAACACTAACAACAAATTCACAATCCTATCAATAATAACTCTCATTTACATGCTAATAATAACAATAACAAAACTCTGTAAGAATACTAACATCTACCACATTGAAAATTTACTGTGCATCAAACACTTTGCCATGCATTTTTATTGCACCTTCTCTACATAGCTGTGTGTGATTACATAACCTTCATTTTTCACATAAAGAAATCAAGGTTCCAAGGCCTTAGTTTTGGACCTTGCCTATGTCACATGGTTAACAAAGGTCGGGGTCTGATAGATGCCCATGTCTGAAAGGGAAACTCACTGTTTCGCTTTACTGTTTTTTCCTCTTTTCATCCATGTGGTCAGGGAAATCTTCAATATGAACAGGATGGAGATGAGTTCTCTGACTTGAGGAAAGTCTGGGGTAAGATCCACAGCCTTTATTTTTACCGAGTCTGACTATCTACCCTCCACCTTCAGCAACACATCCCTGTATTATCCTGTTGTGGACAGTCCTTGATGATTAAACCAACATACAGATACTATTTGAACCAAAGAGATGATGTGCCACATAGCAAGACAATGCAAGGCTTTGGGCTGCATGATTTTTCGATTGCATTCTTGTCTGTTAAATTAAGTGTCTATGAATGGAAGGAAGGAAAGAAGGAAGGGAGGAAGGAAGGAAGGAAGGAAGGAAGGAAGGAAGGAAGGAAGGAAGGAAGGAAGGAAGGAAAGAAGGAAGGAAGGAAACATTTCTGGGTGCGTGTTCTGGGAGGGAGGTAGGGGAACAAGGAAGAAAGCATTTATTTGTAATTGTAATTAATAATTAAACTTTTTAAGTGCAAACACTGCTTTAAGAGCTCCACATATACCATCTAATCCCTGAAGTAGCCCTAATGTAAATGAGAAAGAAGACCTCTCCCATAAGGTTAAGAAATTTCTCCGGTTTACAAGGCTAGTAAGTGGTGGAGATGGGATTCAAGACCTAGACCTAGTAATCTGCAAAGCCTGCACATTTACCACAATGCTATGATGTCTTATATGCTTCAGATAATATGCATTATACTTTACACTGTACTATGTGCATTCCGGCAGCACTTAATACAATATGTATTGGATGTTTTCCCGCCTCAAACCATTCTGCCCCTTTACCCTTGGGTCCTACGGCCTACTGCTCCCATTCTATAATCTAGTCATGCTGGACTCCTTAGATGCTTTCTCTTCTTAGAGCACTTGTTCCTGCCCATTTCATTGGATAATTCTGTCTGTGCTTTCAAGTTGGACTTGGGAGTCATCCCATTCAGGAGTATGTCCCTGGGTTGCTCCCCGATCTTGGTTTTGTTGCTTCTTCTGGATAGTGTCTTCACACCCTGAGCATCTCTCCAGCCTGCTATGTTACACTGCACCTGTGGGTGGATGTCTGTCTTCTCCTTCGCAGAGAAGCCCTTGAGAACAGAAACATATTCTTGTGCTGAACCCGCATTCAACACAGCCTCTGAGAAACAGCAGACTTCCTCAGGATATTTTTGAAACGGATGAATGAGGGTTGGATCCACTGGATGAATGGTTGATACAGTGGGTAGAGGAACAACATTTGAGAATTATTGCAGGTGCTAAAGCTGAGACAGCGTACTAAGCCACAACCCCAGAGAGCCCTACAGGCTTCAGAGAAGAAAACACAATACTTGGCAAGATCAGTTAGGAAGCAAGAGAAGCATATCCTAGAGGCTCATCAAAGAAACATTGACCCCACAGCTCATCAAGTTCAATGTCTTCTATTACAAATTGGGAAATCAGAGCACAAAGAAGGGAAAGGATCAGACAATGAGCTGAAGCCAAACAGAGAACAGAACCAGGACTCCTGGCTCCCGGCCCATCATTTTCTATCTTTTTCTCATCTTGGGATGTATGAAATGGGATGCTGCCCACATAAAATACTCTTTCTAATGAGGAGACTGTGGTTGGAAGAGATTTTTCTTAATGAAAGGAAGTGTATGGAGTGCCAAAGCCAGCAGAGTTGGCCAATAACAGGCAGTAATGAGAGATGCAGCCAGCGTCAGGTTGGGGTGATGGGAAGTGCGTCCAATTCCCTAGGGAAGGGATAAGATGCAGAAGTTCCCCCAAAATGTGATAGAATGCTGGGTGACCTCTCTCATGTTTGGGGTGACCTTTGTCATAATTCTTGGTTATAATACATGCACAATCAGCCCTCCATATCCACAAGTTGTGCAACCACCAATGCAAGCAACTACAGATATAAAAATATATATATATAAAATCACGTCTGTGCTGAACACGTACACTCTTTCTCTTGTCATTGTTTACAGTATAGTATGACTCTATGTGACATTTACATTATATTGGCTACTATAAGTGATGCAGAGATGACTTAAAGTGTTAAGAGGCTATCTGCAGGTTATTCAAATATGGCAACATTAACATAGGGGACCTGAGAGCCTGTGGATTTGAGTAGCCACAGCAAGTCTTGGAAATGGTCTTCTCTAGGGGAAGATTGTGTAGAATTTCAGATGTACATAACAATATTCATGGAATTAATAAGGTCAGAGGTCAGAAGCTTAAAGTTAGGTTTCAAAATAGGAAATCACTGATGCAATGTCTGACAACACTGAGGGTCTTTATAACCCAGACCTGACTCTTACCCAAGGGACTTCACAATCATTGTACCTAACTATTCGTGAGACTCTTTTTCATCTTTCGTGTTTAATATCAAGTGTTGTATCCTCAAAGGGGCTGCCTAGGCAAAGTAGTTCCCCACTGTCCACCCCTGAAAAGTCACCCTCTGTGTTATTCCTTCATAATATTCTGCGTGATCTGAATTCACTGTGACCTTTTGTTCTCTTTCCATTGATTGTCTCCTCTGAGCCAGCGTGAAATCCCATTCGGCAGAAATTTCACCTGTCTTGTTCCCCACTGAATACCTCCGTGCTCAGAACAACACTGATCACCTGAAAGTGACATATTTGATTAATGAATCAAAGAGCAAATGAATGGAGCAGAGGCCTAGTAGGTAGCCACCACTGTTAAACATGGCGATGAGTCCTCTGGGGAGGAAGAAATGAATTGGTCACAGCATCTACCAGGAGGGATTTGATAAGCTCAAAGAGAAGGTTCTCTGCTGTAACTGCAGTGCAAGTTGACACAACTCGTGTTGTATGAGAGAGGTGTCATGGCTCGGATGTGGGGTATCCCCCGGAAGCCCATGTGTGAGGCAATATAAAAAGGTTTACAGGAGAAGTGATTGGGTTATCAGAGTCTTTACCCAATCAATGAATTAATCCCCTGATGGGATCAACTGAGTGGCAATTGAAGGGCAGTAGGGTAGGGCTAGAGGAGGTTGGCACGGGGGAGGTGGCTTTGGGATCTATATTTGTGTCTGGAAAATTGAGTCAGTCTCTCTCTCTCTCTCTCTCTCTCTCTCTCTCTCTCTCTCTCTCTCTCTCTCCCTCTCTCTCTCTCTCCTTTCTGAGCATCATGTGAGCTGCTTCCCTCCACCACACTCTTCTGCCATGAACACTGCCTCATCTCCAGCCCTGAGGATTGGAGCCTGCTGTCTATGGATGGAGACCTCTGAAAACCTGAGCCCCCAAATAAACTTTTCCTCCTTCCTAGTTGTTCTGGTTGGGACATTTAGTCAAAAAAGGAAAAGAGCTGACTAAAACAGTGAGTAAAATGATGTGGGGCAGTAAGGACAGGTTCTCCTTAAGGAAAGTTTGGGGAATAGGTAGCAATTCACAAAGATGGAAAAGAGGTTAAGTTTAAGTTCTGGGCTCAGAGCTATAGGAGGAAAGTGTTAATGACTATGTTGTTCATTGTTTTATTTCCACAGTTGAGAAAGGTACCTGGCACATAACAAGGATGTGATAGATGGATGTTGAATGAATAAACAAATACATAGATGAACTTATTGCAAAATAAAAATATTTCTCAGATACATTAAAATGTGACTGTCCTTCCTTCATGGGAAAACCAGCTCCCTATTCCTGTGATACACACTTGTCATGGAAGTCTCTTTTCATTTCTATTAAAGCAATGAAATATCTTCTTCCTCCACTTGCACCCATTCAAATTCCAGGACTATTGATTTGGCAATGGATTAGCACTGAGGAATAAGTTTAACACTCGTTTCTCCGTATTCTAACACCAAAGAAGAAATGGGAGATAAAATCCCTGGGAGAGAAGTGACCTTTGCATGCTCGGATCTGATTGTGACTATAAAGAGAAATGAAGATGCCCACATGAGGGGAGTAGCTATGAGGATGGATCAAAGGCCTTTCAGTGTCTGCTTGGCATGCTGAGTCCTTAACAGCATTATTAAGACGTGATCTACATACCACAAAATTCATTTCTCTCAAATACAAAATGATCAATAATGTTTAGGAAATTTATAGTGGTGTAACCATCATCACAATCCAGTTTTAGACCATTCCCAGCAGCCCAAGAACATTCCTCATGGCCCTGTAGCCCTTCCCACCCCTGGACTCAGGCAACAACTGATCTGGTTTCTAACTCCATAGATGTACCATCTCTGGATAGTTAAGCTAAGTGGTATTATGTAAGTCAACACCATTGATTTTTATGTCAAAATTTTTGATATTTGGAGTAAGAATTTGAGCATGGTTAAATCTTCCTTGGAATCATAATCCTGGTTTGCCTTACTTATCCTCTCTGTGCCTTAGTTTTTCCATCTTTAAAATGGGGTTCATAACTTTCCCACACATGACTAAGTCCTTGAGCATCATCGGTACACGGTTGATAATTCCTAACTGTTCCTGATAATACTCCAGCACAGTTCAGCAAGGCCAGAAAAAGAACTTCATGAAAATCTCCACAACTGACTCATTGGAAGGAGAGAAAGATTTCCATTTAGATTTGAGCAGAAGGACACTTGTGCCCCATCCAAGGTTTTCTGTTCCCAGGTTTTCCTTGGGGACAGGATGTGGACAGATGTGAGCAGCCACCTCTTTCACTTTAGATTTACTGCCAAAGAAATGATTTTGGAATCTGAGTAGATGTGAGTGGAAGCAGAGGGTGTGTTTTTTCTGTTTTATGAGGAATGAAAGGAGACTTTTCATATGAGGTCCAAATGACAAGGACAAGGGGCTGGTATTGCCATTAAGCAGACACAGCAGCATTTTTACATCTGACTATGGCATATCCATTAAAAGAAAAGGTTTAAAAAATACATTTCGACACAAAAATCCTGGTAGGAATAAAGGTGATTTTCTTTTTTTCTGAAGGAAATAATTTCTTCCGTCTTTTGAGCAAATAAGAGAAAATGCATAGCCCCTGATTTGGACTCTGAAGAGCAAGATTCCAGGGTTGGCTCAGTCCCTGGGGCCAAGGACTTTAAATAAGTCAGCTCTCCTCCCTGGGCCGTGTTTTCCCTTAGTGGTTGGAAGGAGTGATTGGCCTCTTGAGGCTTTTCCAAGGTCAGCTCTGGTTCTAAGGTCGAAGGGTTCTTTTTTTGGTACCGAGGATTGAACTCAGGGGCACCCGACCACTGAGCCACATCCCCAGCCCTATTTTGTATTTTATTTAGAGACAGGGTCTCACTGAGTTGCTTAGCGCCTCACTTTTGCTGGGGCTGGCTTTGAACTTGCAGTCCTCCTGCCTCAGTCTCCCGAGCTGCTGGGATTACAGGCATGCACCACCATGCCTGGCTACTTGAGGGGTTCTTGAGCTGAAGATAGGACTTACAGCAAGGACTCAGAGCCACCTATACTCCTCTGTACTATATTGAATCTATGGCCCAAAGGTTTGTGCTGGGTGAAGCTTTCTCATAAACCACAAGACATTTACAGATTCTTTAGTTTTAAAATAGGACTGAGCAAACTATGTCCTGTGGGCCAAGTCTCAGCTCATCTCTTATTTTCTTTTTGTAAATAAAATTTTATTAGACCACAGTTCCACCCATTTGTTTGCATATTATCTATGACAAACCCTAAAATATTTACTGTCTGGCCCTTTGCAGAAATAAATTTGTTGACCTCTGTAGAATTTTGATTGTTTTCAGGAACCTCTCTGTTTTCTTTTAATAGGCACAGTCATGAGCCACATAGCAAGGGTTTAGACAATATGGCCCACATAGAGGATGATGGTCTCATAAGATGACAATGAAAAATTCCTGTTGCCTATTGATGTTGTTGTTATCAGAATATAAGAGCACAGTCTTTGTGGTGGTGCTGGAATAAGCAAATCTACTGTGCTGCAGTTGTGTGCAAGTGTAACCTGTATAATTATACAGAGTACAGAATAACTGATAAAAAGCCAGTATGCTACTGGTTTATGCATTATCTGTATTTAAGTTTTTGTTCTTATTTTAGAATATATTCCTTCAACTTATAAAAAAATGTAATGGTTAAATAGCATCAGGGAGTTCCTTTGGAAAGTTCCAGAAAGACACAGGCATTGTCATAAGTGAAGACAGCTCCACGTGTATTTCTGCCCTGAAGACCTTTGAGAGGAACAAGATGTGGAGGTGGAAGACAGCAAAACTGACAACTCTGAGTCCAAGGTGTATGCTGAGGTGTGTGTTTGTGTCTTAGTTTTTGACAAAAATTGAAAAAGTAAACAATACAAAAAGTCAGAAAAAGCTTATAAAGAAATAAAATATTTTTGTACAGTTAGGCAACACGTTGGCATTTTAAGCTAAGTGTTTTAAAAGTTTTTGAAACAGGAAACTTACCCAAAAAGTCACTAAGCTAATCTATTTTTGAAGAAAGAAAAAAAATTTACAAATAAAGTACAGCCTGAGTGCACAGTGTTTATAAGTCTACATTAGCACATGGTAATATCCTAGGCCTTCACATTCACTCACCACTCAGCCATTGACTCACCTAGAGCCACTTCCAGATCTGCATCTCCATTCATGGTCAGTGCCCATACAGGCTTGACATCTTTTATCTTTGGAACCACATTTCACTGTACCTTTTCTTTGGGTATGTTTAGATACTCTGATTACCTACCTATTCAGTACAGCAATGTGTTGTATAGGTGTGGAGCCCAGATACGTAGTAGGCAGCACCAGCTTGGTTTGTATTAGTGCCCTCTATGATGGTCACACAATGACAAAATCTCCCAACACTGCATTTCCAGAACATATCTCCAAAGCTATGCAACCTGTGAGTACATAGCATGTATATAGTTGAACTCTTTTAGGGAGTCCCCAATGCTGGCTAATATGAGTTGGCTAAGATCACAGAAAGTATTGGTGGATTTAATTTGTTGAAAGAACCATAAGCAAATTCTTCATCTTGGATTCTGATAGAGTATAAATTACCCTTCAATATGTTTTTTTTAATTATTTTATTTGTACAGGAGGGAGCTTAGATATGGGAAAGAAAGGGTGAATCTGAAAGCAACCCAGGTGTTAGAATGAATGGTATGAGAATCTCCTGGTCTAGGTCCACATTTCCACAGGAGATAGATGAATATGCTCTACATCATTGCAAAACAAACAGGATGTGATGATGCCGGCCATCTTGGAGAAATGAGTTCTATTGTCAGCCTTGAGCAATCCCAGGAGCAGAGTGGCTACTGCTGCTAGTGGAACTGGATCCAAGTTCACGATGACAAGTCAAGGTGAAACAAACTGAGTAGAATCTGCTGTTATCTGAGAGGTCCCTCATAGAGGAATGGGGTGCCACGCTACAAGTGTCCCAAGCCATATTGCAGCTCCCATCACCTACCAGCTGGGTTAAGATCCAAGACTCAAATGGACACATTTAACTCACGGTTATCCAAGCCATGACAAAGCTTTTCAAGCTATGGTTTTGCCTCTTTATGATTTTTTTTCCCATTTTTATGCTGTTTATTCTTAAAGGCATACCATGGAATTTTACCCTCGATGCTTAAGGTATCATCTCACATTTGAACTTAACCTGGTTTGAGGACTCCTATTTGCCTAGAAGTATGATATTTGTATGACTTGGAAGGGAGCAAATAACTATGAAAGAGACATCCAATTCTGGTTTATAGACTGTCTGGGTTGAGAATCACTGAGTAAGCATCTTTAAATGCTAATTTCTGGACCCTTGACCTACTAGGTTCTTGACCTATTAGACTATTTAGGAATGGAGTCTGGAGATTCATAAGCTCACAGAGAGCTTAGATTAATTAGAAGATTAATTTTATGAACAGTTCAGTGTAATGAAGGAAAAATAACCTTCATTAAGATCCAGTTAGTGGTAGTTTCCTCATCTATCTTCATCTGAGGAATTACAGACAGCACAGACCATAGAAGGACATGGCTTCAACAGAGAGCAATGAGTGGTCTTTGCCACATTCCATTTGAAGTGACAGTAAGATGCTTCTTTGAATTTCCATCTCCCCAAGTTGATGAGGTTTCTTTGGCCTAAGGAAGAGAAATGATCCGGCTAAAAAGCTTACATTGATTATTTGATGAAAGATTTGATTAAAAATCTGAAAACATGGTAACCAAGCATGAAACAATCCTACCATCTTGAATGAGTTAGAGTCTGCCATCTCTGAAGATATCTAGAAGGTCAGACACATTTTCCAGGGCAAAAGTGGCTGTTACCTTAAGTTTGTAGTTTTGAAATTCATGTTAAGGGAATTGGAAAAAGCTAGATTTGGGGAAATAGTAACTCACAAGTTACTGAACAGATGGCAATTTCCTCTCTGCCTCCTGCCTAAAAAACACACACTGAGTGCGTCACAAGCAAAGTCCAGGCCCAGTTATAGCTCTATTACTCACTCCTGAAGCATTTGCTTCTGTATTGATCATGCAGCTGAGAGCAAAAATATAGATCTTAGACATTTTTAGTGAGGTTGTTTTAGCATCTTCAGGGGCAGCAAAATCAGTACAGCATCTGGAGAAAGAGCGTTTGTTTTGGAACAGGTCTGATTTATAGGAATGGACACTTTGATCCTTTCCATTAGAACACCATTTTTGTCTGAACAATTTGTCTCTTGCACTGCCCAGAAAAAAAAAAAAAAAGTCATTCATTCACTTCTTTTCTTATGCAATCAACAGACAGGAGAACACATTGATTTAGAACAGAGCTTCTCAAATTTTAATGTGCACACAAATCACCTGAGGCCCTTGAAGCAAGGCAAATCACGCATCAGCTGGGCTGAAAGTCTGCATTTTTCACAGACTCTCAGCTGCTGACTTGGCTGCTGGTCTGAGTGATCAGGTCTTTGAGCATGGTCAACTGCCCAATCTCACATCTAGGCATTACTAGTCTCTGGCTACGAGTAACAGAAACATTACTGAATTTCAGAATCTCTAATTCCTCATTTTAAACATTTGAATATAATACAACTCATGAGATTGCCAAACACAGAGGGCTGTTTCAATGACAGAGTGTACTCATTCATTCAAAGTCGAAAATAATATCTTGTGACATCACGTGGTCTTGGTAAATATTTGCCTTCCTAATAGCCAGGCATTGTCACATGCCTGCTGTATACTAGGGCTCTAGGAAAGAAAATAAATGATGTAGTTCTTGTTTTCTTACATTTAAAAGCTGAGGAGTGGTCCGTAAAGAAAATATATAGATAGATAATAGATAGATAATCATAGATAGATAATGTGTAGCTACCTAAATCTCCCATGACTTAACCCATAGATGAATGTTGTTGCAATGAGGGATACTGCTCATGGAGTCAGGAAGCTGGTTCCTCTGTCCCCTTTGTTCTAAGGGATTTTGTGCAAGCCCCCCCCCCCATTTTTTTTTCCTGGATTGTTGTCTTGTCATTTATAACAGATGATTTGTACCAGCTCATAGAGTTCCACATCCTCAGTTGTGACTTATTAGTTTGTGACCTTGATCAATTTTTTAAAACTCCTAGCCCTTATTTTCTTTATGTATAAAATTAAGGTAATAAGATGACATTTGTGACAAATACCTTTGCATAGACATTTAGTCATTATGTGGCTTCCTTAAGTATTCAGTAAGTGTTCTCGTTGTCACCAAGACATAAATAAACATTGTCACCATCACGACCAACACCCTCCCTCTTGACTGGCTTTTTCTTATACTTTCTTAGTAATTCTGAGAACTTATCCGACTCATATTAGCCAGTACTTGGGACTTTCTAAAAGAGTTCAGCTATATTTCATGTACTCAGATGATGCATAACTTTGGGGATATGTTCTCAAAATGCAGTGTTGGGAGATTTTAGCATAGTGTGAACATCCTATACAAATAAGCTCCCTCCTGTACAAATGAAATAAAAAACATATTGAAGGGTAATTTATGCTGTATCTGTATCAGGATCTAAGATGAAGAGTTTGATTATAGTTATTTCAACAACTTAAATCCACCAATATATTCTGTGTACTAGATTTCAGATCCTGTCATAATAAGTAAATTTCAATTTTATTATTAATACTAATAGAGTCAATTTTTGAATATTAATAATTATGTTATATAGATTTTACATTATAGAAGTAAATTGGAAAACAGTTTTAGTGAGTAATATGTTATTAATCCCATTCAGAATTAGATCAATTAATTATACTAAGGTCCATCTAAGACCAAGATTGAGTGTATCTCAATGGTCTCTCCCACCAACCCAAAGGGGAAGAATGTGATGTCAGAACTTGATGGGACAGTCACCCTCCAGGTTGAATCGGCAGCAGAATGGACTACTAAATCAGTGGGTGTTTCCTTTCATTACATGCACTGTTCTTAAAGCCAATAACCCAATGGTTTCAAAACAAACATGAAGATAACAAAACTCTGTAAGTTTATAACCCTTAGGCCCCATTCCCAATAGTCTGATTCAGTACATCTAGGTTAAGACCCAGAATCAGAATCGTAGAGATAAATATGCTTTTGGGATCATCTACTCTACCCCGGATCCGGTTTATTCTGGTTGAGCACCCAACCCCTCAGAGCTGAGTCTAGGGCCACTCTGTGGCGAAGAGCATGTAGTTTCAGGTCTTTTAGAAAAGAATCAAGTTCTGTTATGATTAAGAAGCCCATGTATTTTCCCAATTGAGGAAATTTTGAAAACTATTAATGATTGTATCTGAGTATTAGACAAAAGCCTAATACATTCCCAAAATACATTCCTAAAATGTATTATAAGCCATGATCCCTAAAATGTATTATAGCTACAAAGATCACACACACTAAGAAGAAGTAGCTATAATACATTTTTTTGTATTATACTAACTGAATATGTTCAATAACATCAAAAATGAGTCTCTAGAGAAAAGACAGGAATGAAAACAGGGAAAGAGACTATTGGTTGATACAAAGAGACCATTACTGCCTGGCCAAGTGGGAGAGGTATGTATGAGGGGAGATCCAGGCAGGGGAGTAGAAGAAAATAAACTACCAGATTCCCCATTGTGTATTAAGGTTGACTCTGAATTGTTAGCCTCTATTCATTATAGTGACACATACTCAGAAGAAGATTTTTCTTTTTGTTATTTATTTATTCATTTATTTATTTATTTGAAGAGTCATTGAGGCTAACAAATGTATCAGCTGTAAGCAGGTTATATCTTATCTCAGAAATAGAAAGTGACAGCTGACTGTATTCCAAAAAGTCCCTTACATCATGAGGTCACAGAAAACATGCCTCTACCAGATTTGGCAGCTGGTCTTCCATGAGCTTGATCACTAATTGTTACTTATGAATCTCTACCCCAGCCTTCCATATTCAAGAGGACAGCTAAATTTTGTTTTTCTGCTGTTGTCATTGTTGAGGAAATGTGAATTCTTGGGAGAAAGTCTTTATGGATGCCCTGGGCATCTCCTCTGTCTCATCCATCCTTTGGACGATTAAGCAAACACACGAAGAGGAAAAAGCAAGTCAAGCCCAGTGTTAGGCTGTAGGAATCCCTTGATGAATTAGACACAGTTCTTGCTTTTGAAGAAATTCATCCTTATTTGAAGAAATCAATCCATGTGCAGGAATTTGAATGGACCATTATCATTTTACAGAAATTGATTTCATGCCAGATATGATAAATCTATCTCAGTTAATCTTCCTACCAATCAAATAGAGTTTATTATTCCAATTTAAAGATGAACAAAAGTTTTGAAACCAAGATCTCAATGAAAGCCTGTTTCTTTTTTCACTCATTCTTCTCTCCACACTGTCTCATGACCTAAACAGCCTATTGTTGTTTGTCAAATTTACATTTCCCCAAATCACGACATATGATAAGACTACATTCCTAATTCTTTATTTTACATCAATTCAAGTCATCAGTGCAGTCCAATGAGTTATGCATAGAAACCACGTATCATTTTCAGGATGAATGTGCATTGCCAAGGGGAGACACAGCAAGATCTTTCCTTATGTTGAGATTACCAGCAAAATGGTAGACATGGGTTGCTCCAATGTCTGGGACCTGGCAGGAGAAAGATAGTGAAAATGTGGGAGCAGAGCCGCCCTGCTATAGTTTAGATATGAGATTAGACAATGCAAGAAAGCTTAGAGGTGAAGTGATTGGGTTAGGAGAGCCAAAACATCAATACATTAATCCAATTGAATGGACTGTTGTTGAGAGCCACCTTGGGTCAGAATGACGCCTGGCATTTGCCAGAGGGAATGTTTGAAAGGTGACTGCCAGCGAAACATAGAGATGATGATTTGAATTAAGCTATATATAATTGCTGTGATGCTGGATTGATTGTATTGTATATTTGACCTTTACTGTCGGGCAATGGGGTGGCTCTTGCTGCCTAGGTCACCCACTACTTTAGAGTTCTCCCGTGGATTCCCAGAGAGTTCCCATTGGTTGGGGAAGCGCCGGAGGAGGGATTTCCGGTGTGGGGGTTTTCTGGAAGGGCCGCGTGGGTGGCGTTGGCGGAAAAAGCGCGCGTGCAGTGCCGGTGAGAGTTGAAATAAAGTAGTTGCTGTTTGAACCTTCAAGGCTTTGTGGCGGCTCGGTTATTCATGCCCAGCCAGACTGCGGCAGATTGTCTGAGTGGAACTGGAGGCCAGACGGGTGTGACTGGAGGAGGTGCATCCTTAAGGAAGTGCCCACCCCTCAGGCACAGAGCAATGAACCTGGCCTTCTATGGACCTGGCCTTCTATGGACCTCTGAAACCGTGAGACCCAAGTCAACTTTTCATTCTCTAAAATTATTCTTCTCAAGTCTTTTGGCCACCACTACAAAAAAAAAAAAAAAAAAAAGCTGACTAAAACTAAAGGCTTCCTGACCTTCGGGGAACACCAGGCTTGTGGAAGAGGTTAAGATTTTGAGTTATTATTTATTATCCATTGGTTCCTTAGCTCCTCCTGACGATACAGCTGTGTTATTTATTTTTCCTTTAACCTATTCCTACCCATTGTCACATAGACTTTCCTGATTTATCATAGTGACTTCTATCACCCACACTAAAATGTTCATTTCATGAGGACAAAGAGTTTGCTATGTTTTTTTTTTTTTTTTCATGAATATATTCTCCATGTGAACAGCAGTGCCTGGCTCACCGTAAGCATAGTTATGTCCTCGTAGATGAATGTAGAACAACCTCTCTCATTACACCTATGAGTGATGGGGCAGAGACACAGCAGGGTGCTAACAGAACACCAGGAAGATTGTTTGTTAACAAATTGAGGCTTGTGCCTTCCCCCTCTGTGACCCTGGTGTCTAGAGAATGTTTGCAGCATTGTATATGATCGTGGAGCTGTTTCAACAGAGAGCGTTGACTCTGGTTTTCATAAGCAAGTGACACAGGCATAAATAATTCCTCCATGTCCTGGTGCCGAGACCTCCATCCATCACCCCAGCGTCTTAGTCATGGCTTCGTCATGCCCTGTGACTCAGCTCCACTGAGTCTTTCCCTCGTGATGCTCCTTGCCTTTTTAAAAATATCTATTTATTCTCCTCCTTTCTCTTTCAAATTTATGCCCCACTCAGATATGTCTTGGACATTTAGCCCCAAATGATTCGTGCCTCTCTTTAGAACAAAGCAGCTCTTTTTGCTTCCTACCAGTATAGACATTCCTCCAGACTGCAGCCTCAGGAAACCACTGCAGGCAGACAGGTGCGCTGTCAAACTGTTCCCCAAAATACCCTCTCTCCAAAAGGCCTTTGCACCTGGAAACAATGATGACTTCTATTTAACTCTGAGTGAGTGTGCTTCTAATCAACATCCATTTGGTTGTCCTGCTGACATCCAAAGCGCAAAATTCCACAGGCAAACTCTTTCTCCTCCTGAGTTCCTCCCCGTTCTGGTCTCCATGCTACCTACAGAGACCTAAGATTTATGTTTACCCATTTTTTTTGCCATCTTCATCTTAAAATAAGAAGTCAAATGCTGTCATGCTGCTACTACCCCTTGTAATCAGCCTAGGATCTCCAGAGACATAGAACCTACACACACACACACACACACACACATAGACACCATCTTTAAAAGAATTTTTTTACTAGATTTTGAGGCCTCATGAGTCTAAAATTCCACAGTGTAGAACAGCAGTGTAGAAATTTAGATAAGAACTGATGTCACAATCTGAAATCCAAAATCTCTTTAAGACCAAACAGTAGACTAGAAACTCAAGCAGATTCCTGTTGCTACTCTCTTTAAGCAGAATTTTTTTTTTCTTGTAAGCCTCAATTTTGCTCTTCAGAACTTCAACTGGTTGAGAAAAGAAGAGAGCCCTCACCAGACAACAACTCTCCTGGCACCTTGATCTTGGACTCCCTAGCTCTCAGAACCTTGAGAAATAAGTATTGTTTAAGCCACCTGATCCATGAAGCTTTGTATAGCAGCCAGCACCAGAAAACACACCCTTCTTTTCCTATTAGTGAATCCTCATTGCCTTAGATTTTTTATGCAAAGTATGTTTTGCAAGCACTCTTCATATGTGATGTTATATAAAAAAAGATACCGTGATGTAAAAAAAAAAAGTTTATTATAATGGATATTTTATGCCTCCCTCCACAAATCTTGAAAACTCTTGTCAAAACCAGTAGAATTTGATAACCCATCTTTCCAAAATCTGTTTTACCACTCAAATCATTCTTAACATTATAGTTATTGACATTCAGGAGAATATATTTTTGGAAATGCTTGTCATTCAGCACTTTTTCATATTGGGTACCAACTATCTAATCAAAGCAATAGCCTTTAAATCAAAGCACCCCTTGAGAGTCCCTCATATGCCTTGCTTCTCCTTCAACTGGTTGAATTAAGTATATATTATTTCAAAATACATTCTATTGCATTTACATCTAAAAATAACTTTTGTATATTTTTTAAAAACTATTTCATATAAACAAATAAAATAAACCATTCTGCAACACCCAAGACAATATGGCAGAAACAATGCCCTGTGCTCTAGAAGACCCTTTTCCCTTCCTAGGCATAGAGGACAAAGACCTTTCTCAGACTCTTTTGCAGTTATGTTGGGACCATGTGACAGTCCACTGTGATGTAAGTCACTTTCAGGCCTGATCCTCCATCTTTCACCAATTCTCCTGCCTCTCTCTCTTCTTGTTCTCATGGCTAGAAACATAGGACTCTCATAGTGTACAGTCACAGCCTGGGAGAAAGAACAGCCTAGATTCCAGTGAGTGAGGAAGAAGTTCTTGTTATATTAAGCCACTGATATTTGGGGGCTACATGTCACAGCAGCTAATGTTTATCATTGACTATCATACTCTTGCACAAGGCATAATTTTATGCCTTAGCTGGAACAGATTTAATACTTACCACTTTCTACCTCTTGTTAGAATGATTTATGTTGCTACAGTAATTCTCTGCATAGACTTCCCTCTTCTTGAGAATAAGTGTTATACATATTTCATCTCTGAATCCCTCCACTTCACTATGGAGAGTGAATGTTATGTGGTAATAATTGCTGAATAAAATAGGGCATTGAAAGCATTCATATTCTAATAGAAAATCCCAACGTGGTAAGACAAGGCTGTGAGTCTTAGGGGATTTAGGACTCACAGGCAGCAGGAAGGGACTCTATTGTCAGCTTTGATTTGCTGTTTCAATTGAATCATGCTCATTCCTCTATCCTTTTTTGTTACTCTATGTCAAAAGTGAGACTAAAAAGTAGAAAACCCTCAGATTTGGGGATGGGAGAGTAAAATGGCTACAACCCAATTTTCTCACTTGCTCATCTTTGACTTTGGAAAAATGACTTTATACTTCGAAGCCTCAGTTTCCTTGTCTTTACATCAGAGGTTAAGTCACATCTCATAGGACCACTAGGTGGTTTAAATAAACCAGAGAGAGACTGGCACATAAGTAAGTACTCCAGAAGTGGCAGCTCCAGCCGCCTGCGCTGGAAAAGCTGTGGCTGCAGGCATGTCAGCAGGGGCCATCCTGCCCAGGGAAGCGCGCCAGAGCTCTAAAGGAAATTGGATGGCTTTTAAAGCAGACTTGATTAAATATGATTTTTCAGCTCCTACTGAGAGACGAGCTGCAAGGGAACAGCTGTGTTGTTTTATTGGGGAACCCAGGATGGAGTGTCACTTGAAGTCCTCTTAAGAAGAAGCTAAAACTAGTTATTGATGCTACTGAGCAGTTTGTTAGGTAAGTGAAGTCCTCTCTCAAAGAGCCACAGTCCAATAGTGAGGCCTGAACAAAATGTAGATGACAGCTTTCTTCCTCCATTGGTCTTGTAAAACACACCATGGGCCTGTCTGAGTCAGGCTGAGCTCATGCAACTCTGAGGCCACCCTCATTCTCATTGGAAACTGGCCAATTTGAGCAAAGAGGTTCCTAATGGTTTACACAAATGGGAGCCCCAGAATGGCCATTGAAAATGGGAAGTCATGATGGATTGCTGTAATAACTGTCAATCTTCATTGGGAAGTGGTGGTGGAGAATAGAAGGTTGATGAAGTGCAGACATGATGGTTTGGGGTCTGCTTTTCTCTCTGAGTTTCTGTGAAATGTGGCAGGAAGTGTGTTAAAGAGAGCTGGGTTCAAGTTTTGGCTTGTCTGCTGTGTCATAGGAGAAAACCTGCTTCCTCCCTCCAAATCTCAGTGTCCCTGACACAGCAAAGCACCACTTTGACTTCTAAACCTTCTCCGCATCCCCACTAAGTTTAACATTCTAGGATCCCCTTCAAAACTCTTCTTGGGCTCATGGGACAATATAAAATAGCTACATATGAGATAGGACTGAGATATTTAGTCTAAGGAGGAGCATTTAGTCTAGAAGGAAAATAATGAGAACATTTGGTCAATCCTCCATTAAAAGATAATTTTCAAATCTGAAGTAATCAAATGGGACAGAGATGGTGGTTTTATTGAATGTGCTCATCATATTATTCATCATTTCCTTTAGGAACACAAACATAGCAGCAAGGATTTGTAACCCAAACATAGCTGTCCTGCCTCCTCCGATCAGTAAGAGCCAACAGTTATTGTGTCTTTATGAGGTGCAGGCATGATGATTAGGGATTTATAAACTATTTCACTTTTCCACAACATATTTTTAAGGAAGTAGAGATTATGATTCCCATTTCACTAATTACAGACAATGTGTTGACTAGCTTTTCATCACTAAAACAAAATACCTGAGATAATCAGTTTATAAAAACAAAAAGTGTATTTTGACTCAGAGTTTTGAATTTCCAGTCAATGATGCATTAGCCTCATTGCTTTTGGGCTTATGGTGAGGTAGTACTTCATGGCAGGTATGTATCATGGAAAGAAACCGCTCACTTCATGGCCAGGAAGCAAGGAAGAATGAGGAATGGTCTGGGGTCTCACAGTCCCTTTCAAGAGCACACCCTGATGACTTATAGACCTCCCACTAGTCTCCACCTTCCAATACCACCACTTTAGATCAAGCCTTTAATTATAGGGCCTTTGAGGGATACTCACAATCCAAACTAGAGCAGGCAGAAGTTAGTTGCATAGTGGTGAGACTGGGTGAGCACTGGAATGCAAAGATGGTTCCTTCCATTTCTCTCAGAGAATAATTGTTCTGTTCCATGCTCTCCTTGTGACCTTTATTTATTCCTTCAAAAATTGTTTGCAATTAGGGAAGAATAGTGTTCCTTAGATGGGGTAGAGGGAAGTGGTGGAGGGAAGGGGAGGGGATATCGGGATAGGAAAGATAGAAGAATGAAACAGACATTATTATTGTATGTATATATGTGACTACCTGACCAATGTGATTCTGCAACATGTACACTCAGAAAAATGAGAAACTGTATCCCATCTATGTATGACATATCAAACTGCATGAATGCATTCTACTGTCATATATAACTAATTTTTAAAAATTAAATTTTTTAAAATTTTTTTGCCAAATGTCTGGAATGTGGTAAGTACTAAAAGTTTTTGTGTGTGATACAAAAGATTCCTGTTCTCAGCAAACTCACATTCTCTCTGAAAAAAAAACTCAAAGAGGGAGACGTGGCTGATTTATACTGAATGATTTGAGAAGGCATCTATCACTAAACATGTGACATTTAAGCTGAGACCTTGGGAAAAATGTCTGATGTCTCTAAGCTTCAGGTTTTCTATCTATATTAAGATGTACCCAGACAACAGATTTTGGAAAGAAAAAAAATGAGACTTTAAAGATAAAGACCTTGTTATACAGCAAAAATCTTGTAAATAGGAGGACTTAAAATAATATGCTCAATCTTTACATGAGACAATTTTACACTTGAAGATTTAGAATTCTTCAACATATGGCTGAGCCAGGTCAATGATAATCATAGCTTAAGTTTAGTGAGGGCTTTACTCTCTGTCAGATAGTATTCTCCATATTTTTCATGAACTAAATGATTTCATCTTCTCAACATCCCTCTGAAGCAAATATTGGTCTCATTTTACAGATATGGAAACTGAGGCATATGAAGGTGAAGTTAGTTGATTATCTTCAACTAGGTACTCCGAATCTTAAGGCCATGTCACCATCTATTATTCTTTGCTATATAGTTCTCTTTGAATCCACATCTTCAGAACCATCCGTCATCCTATCAGGAGTGTAAAAATGCTTAGGAAACCCAGATCACCCTTTCATTGTCTGTTTCTGCACCAGACATTGTGACCTTAGCGTGAAAAATAATGAGTCTATAAGGGAAATACACAGCACAGTATTTTCTCCCAATGATTTGACGTCCTTCTAGCTCTCAATGGATTCTATGAAAGTGCTCGATGGTCAGAAGCACAAGATAAATACAGCAAACTTCCAAAAGTAATGAGCTCTACAATACCAGAGGTATTCAAATAGAGACCTATTGGTCCTTTGTAAGGAGTACTGTATGGTGGTCACTACTTCCTTGACTAAAATGTCACATGCCCTTTTCTGGCTGAACTGCAAATTTTTAAAAACTTTTTAACTCTGTTTTCTGTTCTTGATTTACAATTTCAACCTGGCTAAAAGCTGCCAGCAATATCCATGCCACTGATTGAAATCTATGCTGTCTTGAAATTTCCTCCACCAGATTAATTAGCCCATCATTTTAAAATTCAGCTTCACACAAAGTCTTGAGACATGGGCAAAATATAGATAAGTTTTTGCCAAATATAACATGAGTTATAGTTGAATTCCCATTTGAAAGCTCATGAGTACAGTCTACATTCCTATTGTCATTCTTATCTTTTGAACTCCCATAAGAATTACCTGGTAAGCTCATCTTATAATATTCTAAAGCTTTTCTATCCTGTGTTTCCCAACTTTTCTAAACTCCTCCTAGAAACCAACTCCTAGAGCTTCTGAACTACATGGTTAGGTTAGCCACAGCTACAACCCCACTCCTGGTACCAGTTCCTCCTTTAGTCAAATTTGTGTCACCTGCAACCAAAACACCTGATAAGAACAATTTAAAGGAGGGAAGGTTTATTTTGGACTTATGTTTCCAGATGTTCAGCCCATACATGGTTGTCTCTATGGTTCTGGGTGCTAGGTAATGCAGAATATCAATGCAGCAAGGATCCACAGGAGGAAAGCTGCTCAGCTCATGGTAAGGTCAGGAAGCAGAGAATTCAAAGAAGGGGCCACAGGGCAAATGCACCCTTCCAGGACATACCCTCAATGACCAATTTCCCCAGATCCATCCCACCCACCTATAGTTTTATCACATAGTCCATTCAAACTAAGATGAACTGATTAGGTTACAGCTCTCACAATCCAATCAGTTTACCTCTGAACACTTCTGCATCAACACAGGAACTTCTGGGGGAAATACCTCATTTGCAAACCATAGCATGGGCATTGCACATTATCTAAAGCATTTGTCCAGGATCTCTGTAGTATGAAATTTACCATCCAGTAGAGATATGCTGTGAAGTTTTCCTTACCTTTCTGTATCCATAGATAAGGCAACATGCTCCATATAAACCAACATTGGAGTACCACTGTTTATCCTCTTTCCAAATGTAGAATTCATGAGTATTGTTATGTTCAACCTCAAAATGTCTACTTTTCTGATTTAAAGTATAAATGAGTACTCTTCAGTCCTAATGAATTTGTGATTTCTGGAAGGTGGTGGCTTAAAAATGAGCTATAACAGAGCTATCACCTTCTGTGTCAGATATTTACAAACAGAATTAAACAAGAAACAAAATATTTCCTGGGATACTAAAAGGGGCAACTCTGAAAAGTGAGGTCCAGATTGGAAGCTAAGGGAAAACAAATTTACAAGTTGTAAAATAAAAAAGAAAAAGTCCAGAGTACATCAAGTTTTGCCCAAGGCCACCCTCATACTTTCAAAAGTATTTCTAAATCATAGAAAATGTTTTCTCATACTCTAGAAAAAAAAAGTAGAGTCTGGAAGAAAATGAGAAAACTCCTTGTTGGTAACCCTGCCCATTCTAAAAGAAGGACCCTTGTACTCAAGTTCAAAAGGGAGAAAACTAAAAACAGAACTATTATCATTTCCACACATCCAGGAAAGGATCTGGTTTATAGGCTTGGATGTGTGGTTCAGAACCAGATTTTCATTTTCTTTTATCTGTGTTAATTCATAAATGTCAGCCTGTAAGGTCATCAAAATGAAAAATAACAGTCCAGAAATCAGTACCAGGAGACCAGGGAGAAAAGTGGTGTATTCAGCATCCTGGAGGCTGAGCAGAGAGGCTCCTTTCTTCCTGAAATAAGGGCCAGAACCAAGGTCGCCCTTAGCAGGCTGGGATCAAGAGGAGGCAGGGGTGACTCACAGAGTCCCAGAGAAGAAAGTGAGAACCCCAGGATTCAAAGTTGCCATTCTATACTGAGAGTGTTTCTGGAGGGAAGCTCAGGGTGATGGGGAACACACCTGTCATGGCAGCAGCAGGACAGCAGGAACGGCAGTCACATTTGAGATGGGAGAGACAGCATGGGACAGCAGCAAAACCCAGCAAACCAGACTGGAGTTCTAATTCCTCCTCAACTTTGTTGTCCAGGTTGATTCTACTTTCCAAACCACTGCTTTCATCTGCAAATGTGAAACGATTGTCCAAACTTAATTTTTTTTTTTTTTTTTTGGCATTTGACTAGGATGAAGTAAATAAAGAACAATGCCTAATACCATACGAACTGTCAGTGAAATTATCATTATTAGCATAATGTTTATGATGTATGTTATCTAAATTTATTATTGGAAGAGATTGCTCTTGAGAATAGCTGCTCTTTCTAATTTTGTATCTCCAAATCAGAATCTTAGCAGTAGTCCCGCTGAATGTGTTAACTTAATCAGAACACATCACGTTGAGGCCCTCAGACAGTGGCCATTCAGAGGCAAAAGAGCCTGAAGAGGCTTCTCTGACATCAAGACTGTGGACATGGCAGCTCCCATAGAGAAGCTCTGAGACTGATTTTTTCAGCTCATCATCTAAACCCACCACCTATCTAAAACTCTTAGAAACTCCAGGCATGTCAGAACCCTCCACATACATAGAGAGTCAATCAGCAGCCCAAAAACAAGGGGGAAAATAAATAAATATTGGTCATCACTAGATCAGTTTGATAAAGTTGCCTCAGTCTGTTCTGCCCTGCCCTTTTATCTTCACGGGCCCTTCCTAAGGGAAGTTATACAACCATCTCTTCTTGAGCTACCCAAATTCCTTTCCCAGGCCTTCTCCCTCCAGGTAGTGAGTTTCCAGGCCTTGCATGGACCTAGAGTCCATTTCCGTCCATCGTGATCCCATTATTTTCAGTATCCGCATTGTTCCTTTGGAACTTGATCCTATTCACTTAATTTTCCTGATGCAGAGAAGTATCCTTGAGCCCTGGGCACCCCAGACGGTCTCTGCTGAGATGAACAGCACACTGAGCCTGTTTGCAAGGATCTCAAGATCAGTGCCGTCCAAAGGATATGGCTTATGAGTCACAAAAGTAATTGTCAATTTTTGCACAAAAGTGAAATAAGCCAAATCCTCAAAAACAAAGGCCAGATGTTCTTTCTGATATGTGTATGCTAATCTACAATAAGAAGTGAGTGCGGGAAGAGTAGAAGTTCCTTGGATTAGACAGAGGGGTATGAAGTGAAGGGAGGGAAATGGGAATAGGACAGACAGTGGAAGGAATTGGACACAGCATTCTGATGTTCATAGATGAACAAACATGTAACTTTACGTCATGTTCAGCTACAAGAATGGGATCCTAATTAGAACATGTTTTAATCCATGTATATATAATATGTCAGAATACATTCAACTGTCATGTATATCTAAAAAAAGAAAAGAAGAAAACATAAATTGTCAAGCAAACCCATTTACAAAAAGTTAAAAAGAAAACAATTAATTTGAATCATATTTGATTTAACCCAAACTATATTTAATTTCAATATGCAATCATTCTACATTGTTTTTTACACCAAGGCTTTGAAATCCACTGTGTGATTTTTACATTTCCAGCTCATCTCAGTTTGAATGAGTCATATTTCAGGTGCTCAACAGCCACATGATGATAATGGCTACCTTCTTGGAGATCCCAAGTATATATGGAAAATAAATAAGTAAATTCATAAATACAGTAGATATGGAAGGTACATTGCGTGTTTGGAGAGGGCAGATCATGGGTCCCTGATTTAGCATCGAGTATCCGTGCACATGTGCACATGTGTTAATATCTTCTTTTGGGCACTTGCCTATGTACGGTAGAATGAGTTGAAAGGAGTTCATCAGAAAAGAGTTCCCAGAATTTTGTTGTTATTAATTTTAGCAGCATCTTTATTGAGCTGTAATTCATAAATTCTACAATTCCCGCTTCCCAAAGGTTGTAATATTTAAACTCATTCATGAAGTGTGACTTCATTTTTTGGACAAGTTTTTTCAGAAGCACAGGTATCCAAGTAAGTATTACATGTGACAGAAAATTATGTATGGTGATAAAATGAGGGTATAAACACATCAAGAGATGGGGCTAGGAAAAGCTTGGAACATCTTCTAAATCTTTTGAAGTTTATTGTTAAGACAATAAAAATCTATCAAAGTTGCTTAATTGTAATGTGGCCAGAGTAAATCAAAAACCTTGTGTTGGAACTAGAGGAGTAAAGCTTACAGGCACGAGGCCTTGTCTACTGACAGCTTGATTTATTTTGAGGAAGGGGTTGATATTTAGTCTGTCTTGTATTTTAACATATGGTGGATTTTGGTGTTGTATCAAACAGCATGAGGGCTTCCCAAGGGCAGTGATGGTTTGTTATGATATTTTTGTTCAGTGTTCTTGGTCATTCTAATTCCTTCAGATGTTTTTCAGCTGTAATCTGCACTGTGACCAGCACAGGAGAATCTTAATTCATACCATCTTCTGATGACAAAAGACAAGCAAGTTTGTAATTTAACAAATGCGGTCAAACCTGACCTTTTGCAATGAACAACAAACATCCTGTAGACTGAAATTTAGCTCTAAGGACTTGCCAGGGACATTGGATAGTATGATACGTTGATTCTGCCCCTGACGCACTGGGCATGCCATTTCAAAATGGGTCCCCCAAACCTTCCATAAAAGATAATTATGGAGTTCTTCCTTCAGAGATGGTAAGGTAATTAAAGTGACATCTCACAAAGAGTCGCGGCTTGTCAAGCTGGGATCTAGCTTCATAAAATGATGAATTATAGGAAGAGTTACTCAGGACCCGCCAGATGGAAGTTGTCATCTGATGCTTTTACCATTGTGGAAGAGCTGCCTAACGGAAGAAATGCAGGGAGCACATGGTGGAAAATGTAAGCCGGGATCCAACTCAAGCCCCAGCCTCTGAGAAATGGCAATACAAGTCCCTGGGATACTAAGCCACATAAACAAACAATCGCATTAACATGCTACCACGCACACGCAGGCCTGATGCCTGTGTGTGCCTGTGTCATGCTCTCCTCTTGCCTCATTTGTGAGTTACTGTTGAAAATAATCAGGAGAATCAGTTGTTTGTGTAATCTCTTGAATAGTCTAATACTTGTCATGACTAGTTGAAACTCTTCTGTTTATCTCTGCGTACATAGGAGAGTCAGCAAGCAAGAGTGGTTTTGCTTGCCGGCTTTGTGTTTACCAGCTCGGGGGAACATGGGAAAGGCCCGGTTTTCTCCCAGACCATCAGTTTCCCCATTTGGAAAACAGAGCATTCACATCTGAATATTCCTCTAAGACCTCATAATGACCTCCTGAGGTTTATGGGGAAGATCATCCAGTCATGCCAAGTGACCCCAGAGGATCTGATCCAAGAGATAAGACGTTTATTCTTAATGTAAATGTTGATTGGATCTGCGTGACGTGGTTTTAGATAACCCCTAAGATTTATCTCCCTTTCTAGAAAGCCATTTCAGTGTGTACCGTTTCCCTTAATGAAGGGTAATTGTTCAAAGAAATTCTCTTCAGGAAACTGACCTTCGACATTTCTGAGTTACGCATTTTAGGTAAGATTGATTCAACCCCAACTTCAGTGGTAAATTTTGATATCCATGCTAATCAGGGAAGCCCAATTACCTGGCCACATGGCTGATTTAGAAATGGACATACAACCAAGTGAGTCCCAATGAGATGCAAATAGGCATGCATTGGGGACATTTAGGACAAAAGCTTCTCACTCTTTTTTTTAATATTTATTTTTTAGGTGTATATGGACACAACACAATGCCTTTATTTTTATGTGATGCTGAGGATCGAACCTAGGTCCCCCCACCCAGCTGCTAGGCGAGTGCTCTACCATGGAGCCACAATCCAAGCCCCCAAAGCTTCTCACTCTTTAAAGGGAGCTAGTTACAGTGAAATTCTTTGTATCACTGTTTATGGGGAAAAAAAAACAACATGCAGACCTAGAAATCTGATCATTCTATCCTTTTTATATTCTAAAATGGTAACAAAAAGATAGAAACAAAGACAAAACCGGACTTCAATAATAATATGGAGCTACTAGAATGAGCTATTCAAAGCTTGTCCTACCTTTGAACTTTTTAATATGGCAATCAATAAATTTGCCTTCATTATATAAACCGGTCTGATTTATTTCTGTTACTTACATCCAAATTGTCCAACAAGTCTGGTGATGACCACATAATACCTGAGTATCCTTTTCTGCTTTCCAAACCCCATGGCCCCACATATCTTCTGTGTTAGGAAATCAGTTCTGTGGACAGATTCCAGACACTTGGTCAAGTCTCTTCAAGTTAAACAGAACCCTATTTTTCTTTGTGTGGAAAAGGCAAACTTAAGTAGATAAAATGTTTATGCAATATCACAACTTATTTCCAGACAACTCAATCTGTGGGACTCAAATTAGCATCTTAGGCAAAACTGAAGCTTGGTTATTGGTAATTGTCTAACAATGTACACAAAGTGGGATTATTCCTGATCTGAGTAATAAGGAACTTTAAATCAGATGATTTAAAGTCGTTCCAAAAGACGACTTCCCTGAGAGACCAGTTTATGACCACATGAAGCATTACATCAGGGTAGCCAGATCCAGAGATTTCACACGTGACATCGTGGTATTTTATTTATTAATGGCTGACTGTCTTAAAAAATATAAGAAAGCATTCCAATTCCATGTTCTGCGGCTCACAGCCTGAGTTTGAATTCCAGCTTTTCCACGGCTGGCCATGCATCCTCGAGTGAACTCACGCTGAATCCCACAGTGCTGATTCCTTTTTCTCTCTTGCAAGATGAGGATAACAGAATTCCCTCTCTCACAGGGTCTTAGGGAAAGTTAAATGGATTATCAATTCCAATCCTTAGAATGCTGCAGCACAATATGAGCTTTCAGTCAATGTAGTTATTCTTAGTGATATTTTAGAAAATATCCAAATTTTATATGGTGACTTCTTGCCATAAATGATGTGAGACACTGTCATGGGAATTTTGTAGATAAAGGCATGGTATATACCCACAACAACTCTGATCAGGGATGTGCTGAATCCCATCTTCCATAAGAATATACTGAGTCTCAACAAGGTTACCTTCTGTAGGTGGTGGAGACCAAGGCAGGATTGGAACTCTACTCATCCACCGCTTAAACTATACACATTCTTTTTATTTGCCTATTCTCATTGGGGAACTTTTCAGTCTCCATGTTCCTTTGGGCTGGCCAAAGACCTGCCTTGTTTTTTCTGCTCTCCAGGATTAGTTCTCTTCTACCTGTTTCCGGCTCCAGGCTTACCATATTCTGATTTTGATACTATGGTGATCACAACACACAGAAGACAACTGTTCTCACCGTTGGAGCACCCACACGAGGCACTGCGTGAATCATTTGTTTATGTAGATTATATGATCAGCTAACAGAAGTCAAACCTTAATTTAAAATTAATTAATGACTCCTCCCTGCCCTCAGAATACAGTTCATTAGCTCATTCAGTCTTTCAGCAAAGATGTACCAACATTCCAAATACCGTGCTCATTCAGATTTCTTGGACAACCTACAAGATTTTCAAGATTTACCCTTTGTTTGCTTTGCTTTCCCACCATTAATTCTTTTTTTTTAATTTTTTAACCATTTTTATTATTATTTTTACATGACAGAAGAGTATATTTTGAAATATTATACATGCATTGAATAACTTGTTCCAGTTAGGATCCCGTTGTTGTGGTTGTACATGGTATGCAGTTACATTGGTCATGTATTTCTGTGTGAGGACTGGAAAGATGTGCACAATTCATTCCACTGTCTTTCCTATTACGCCCCCTGCCCTTCATTCCCCATTGCCTAGTACAATGAGCTTCTATTCTTCCCTCCCTACTCTTCCCTGTTGTTGGTTAGCATCCACATATCAGAGAGAACATCTGGCCTTTGGATTTTCAGGACTGGATTATTTCACTTAGCATGCTATTCTTCAGTTCAGTCCATTTACTGGAAAATGCCATAATTTCATTCTTCTTTATGGTTGAGTAATTCTCCCCTGTGTGTGTGTGTGTGTGTGTGTGTGTGATATTTTCTTTATCCATTTATCTGTTTTAGGGCACCTGGGTTGGTTCTATAGCTTGGCTATTGTGATTGAGCTGCTATAAACATTGAAGTGGCTGCATCACTGTCATTTGCTGATTTAAATCCTTTGGATATAAACTCAGGCGTGAGATAACAGGGTCAAAGTTTTCTGAGGATCTCCATACTGCTTTCCAGAGTGGTTGTGCCAATTTGCAGGCCCATCAGCAATGTATGAGTGTACCTTTTCCCCCACATCCTTACCAACATTTATTGTTGCTTGTATTCTTGATAATTGCCATTCCAACTGGGGTGAAATGTAAATTCAGTGTAGTTTTGATTTGCATTTCTCTAATTGCTAGATATTTTGAACACTTTTTCATATATTTTTTGATGATTTGTATTTCTTCTGTGAGGTGTCTATTCAGTTCCTTTACCAATTTATTGAATGGGTTATTTGGGTTTTTTTGATGTTAAGTTTTTTGAGCTAATGGTAAAGACTTTCTCCCTTGGTATAGGCTCTCTATTCACATTCTTGATTGTTTCCTTTGCTGTGAAAAAGCCATTTAGTTTGAATTCATCCCACTTATTGATTCTTGATTTTACTTCTTATGTTTTAGGGGTCTTATTGAGGAATTCCATTCCTAAGCCACCTGGTGAAGAATTGGGCCTGCTCTTTCTTCTAGTAGGCACAGAGTCGTCTCTGGTCTAATGCCCAAGTCCTTGATCCACTTCAAGTTGAGTTGTGTGCAAGGTGAGAGAGAGAGGTTCAATTTCAATCCACTACATATGGAGTTCCAATTTTCCAAGCACCTTTTGTTGAAGAGGACTTCTTTTCTCCAAATGTATGTTTTGGGTGCCTTTTTCTAGTATGAGATACCTGTATTTATATGGGTTTGACTCTGTGTCTTCTAATCTGTTCCACTGGTCTTCATGTCTGTTTTGGTGTCAATACCATGACATTTTTTACTGTAGCTCTGTAGTATAACTTAAGGTCTGATATTGGAATGTCTCCTGTGTTATTTTTCCCTCTAAGAATTGTTTTGGCTATTCTGGACCTCTTATTTTTCCAAATGAATTTCATGACTACTTTTTCTATTTCTATGAAGAATGTCATTGGAATTTTAATGGGAATTGCATTAAGTCAGTGTAGCACTTTTGGTAGAATGGCCATGGTGACAATATTAATTCTGCCTATCCAAGAGTATGGGAAACCTTTCCATCTTCTAAAGTCTTCTTCAATTTCTTTCTTTAGTGTTCTGTAGTTTTCACTGTAGAGTGTTTCACCTATATTGTTAGATTGATTCCCCAATTTTTTTTTGAGGCTATTGTGAATGGGTTACATTTCCTGATTTCTCTTTCAGCTGATTTGTCATTGGTGTATAGGAACACAACTGATTTGTGGGTGTTGATTTTATTTCCTGCTACTTTGTTGAATCTGTTCAGGAGTTCTAGAAGCTTTCTGGTGGAGTTTTTTGGTTCCTTGAAATATAGCCTCATGTCGTAAGTAAATAGGGATAGTGTGAGCTCTTCTTTTCCTATTTGTATCCCTTTATATTTTATATTTCTTTATTTTCTCTAATTGTTCTGGCGAGTGTTTCCAGGACTATGTTGAATAGAAATCCACCCTCAGTTCTTGCTACAGCCAACTTCATGCGCCAGACTGAATGCATGACGCATTCTTGGCCTTTTCTGTATATGCCATCCTTCTGTTTTTTCCCAAGCTCATGAATGCTGTTATATCTGGCAGAAATGCACCTGAAAACTATGTCCTCTGTCCTGGCTCTCATCTACTGTCTATACCTTAGTTTAGATAACACATTCCATGATTGTCTTCACTGAAATATATTCTGGTCCCTAAGAGAAGGTAGAAACCTTGCTTGTATGTCCTGACCCTGTTCCATGCCACCATTCTATTGGCTACAATCTGTCAAAATTTCCTGCCTTTTTATCTTATTCTCCACTAGAAGACAATACTCAAAATAGCAGAGATGGTGACTAATTCATATCCAAACCCTTAGCATTTAATACAGTGCTTAGTATACTGTGTGAGCTCAATACACATCTGATTAATGAAAGAGTCAGCTGTGTGGTCTTCAGACCCACGAGAATGCAGACAGGAGGAAGGCAAGATGCTACTGGAAGTCACCATATTCTTCTCATCACAGAGCCTGAAAGGTGTTGTAAAGATAAATGTTTCAAAAGATACTAGAAATCAATTTATTTAAACCAAATCCTTAATCTTTGAGTGCCTGACTTGATAACACCATAATTCTTTAGTCTTAAACTTCCTAAGAAAGTATGTGCTCAGTTGTAAACTCTTGAATAAGACTTGGTTAGAGGAAAATAACCCCTTTCTCTGACCAACCCATATCTACAAAGAACATGGAAACTTGAAAGGGAAGGAAAAAAAGATTAGTGTTAAAGGAGATGAATTGGAAGAACAGCTGAGGTTTCCCAAAACTCTCATGAGCCGAATAATGCTTTTTAAAAGCTCTCTACTGGAAATACTTCACAAATATAAATGTTTAGGGAAAGTCAAACATCTAACACCACAGTCAAGCCTGCCTGTGTCACCAAAATTTCAATTTCTTTTGGTTTCAGTGAATTAAGTCAACACCATTTAATTGAGTATTTACTAGGTACCCAAGTATTTGCCTCATTGGACCCTTAGGTTGAGCTAGATGCTTAGTGCATTTAATTTTTTTCCTTAGAGCAATATGTCATGTCATATTAGCATTTTTCTCACTGGATGGAAGAGAAGCTTGAGACATGAAGAGACTCAGCGGCTCACATCTGGATTTGAACTCAGTCACCTGACTCCAGAGCCTGTCCTCCCAGCCAGCCTGCCACAGGTTCCTATGAATTACCCTGTTTAACTCTCACAACGGCTTTCACACATAGGTGTCTTGATAGTCTTTTTTATAAATGAAGAAATGGCTCTAATTTATAAATTCAGACAAAAATTTATTAAAAGGTAGCTCCACAGAGGCAAGCGCTGTGTCTCTTTTTCCCCCTCTGCTATAAGTTTAGCTCCCAGGGCAGTGACTGCCACATCTCAGACATCCCACGTGCCTTCACTTCACTGTTATGCGCTCTCTGCTCTCACCCCCATCTATACCCCTCCAGTCCTCACTCGCTGGAACTATAATATAGTACCTCATCACGGGTCAAGATTTCATTTAAGAGCAAGCAAACAACAGCCCAAACCTCATGGGGGTATTTAAATGTAATTTTTCAGAAGGAAATAAAAAGAATAATAGATAATTCACACACACACACACACACACACACACACACACAGTATTACATGATTCCAGAAAGTTCTAGGTTTGGAGACATCTAACAAATTATTGGAATCTTGCTCTTTTTCACTCAAAGTGAAAAATACAGCTGGCTGGTTTCTTTTTTGTGTGTTTTGTTTTTGCTTTTGTTCTGTAAATGCAACAATTGCAATTTTTTTTTCTTTAGAGAAATGAGGGAGAGGGCAAGAAAGTAAGAATGTGGGGCCGGGGGGGTGGCATCAGGATGAATCCTATCTTCAAAATGTAGACTTCCATGAGGCCAAGGTTGTCATTGAGGAAATGTGTGTGTCAGGAATTCCCTCAACCAAGGCCAAGTCTGGAAATTCAGTTACTCCTCTCCTGCAGGGACATACAAAGCCCCACTCTTTTTAGTAAAGAGCCCTTCTGTGAAAAACCACAGCCCATTCCTGCTATTTCTAAGAAAAGCTCCCTTTTGAAATAAGAGACTAAGTAGTCTCCACGGAGAATCCTCCCCCATATCATAAAACTGACACCTCCGCCCTGACGAGGAAGGAAGTGGCTTCATGGTCAGGTGAACGACAGAGCTATCTTCCCAGAAGAGTGATTTCTCTACTCTGCCCAGAGGGCGGGGAAGCCCTGCAGACATGGTGACCCTGGAGAGGTACTTCAAATCCCAGAAGATTGATAGTCCAAAGAAGAGTGTCTCCTGATGGCATAGTCCCAGGCACCTCAAGAGGGGAATAAAGGAGGCATAGAAAACACATCTTTTGAGGGTGTTACACCCTGGACTATCCCAGAGATACTAAAAGAAGCCCTTCCTCCCACCTCCCAGCAAGGAATTAGGACAACTAGAATGTATTAAGTGATGTTATACATTGGACTTTGAGCTAGACACTCTATGTGCCAATTTATTTAGCACCCACTACAGATGCATAAGAGAAATGGTTTTGCTTCATTTGACGGGATACTGAAGCTCAGGCAAGAACCTGCTCACTGTTACGAAGACTGTCGATGGTAGAGCTTGGCCCAGATCCAACTGGCTTCAAAACCCACATCCTTTCCAATGTGCCTTATTTACTCCAAGGACAAAATAGAGTAAGAAACAAGAGTTGGCGTCTGGCTTTAGAAATCTATAGAATCTCACAAAGTGAAATACAGCTCAGAGTCTAACTTATGTTAAGTACTTGAAAGGCTGCAGGTGTGTTGAAAGAAGGAATCTGTCTTATTCTCTGCTACCCACCTTCTTAAGTACATTAGCATAGGAACTGGCATGGCATTGGTACCCGGTGAATGTCTGTTCAAGGTTTTAGTCAACTTTTTCACCACTGCGTCTAAAAGGCCTGACAAGAGCAATTTTAGGGTAAGGAAAGTTTATTTGGCATTCACAGTTTCAGAGAGTCTCACTCAGTCCAGAGAAAACTGACTCTAGTGTTCTGTACTGGAAGAGAGGCATCATGGAGGAAAGGTGCAAAGGAGAGCAGCTCATGGCATGGCAATCAGGAAGCAGAGAAAGCTCTGCTCACCAGGGACAAAATATAAACCCTAAAGTCACACGCCCAGTGACTGATCTCCTCCAGCCACACCCTACCTGCCTACAGTGGTCATTCAGTTAATCCATTCAAGTGAATTAATCCATGATTAGATAAAGGCTCTCATAACCTGATCATTTCACCTCTGAAAGTTCTTGCATTGTCAACAAATGAGCTGTGGGGGACATCTCATGTCTAAAACATCACATTCAAATAATAGAGGACAACTTCCAACTGTCTTGGCAATTAGCACGGGTTTGCTATCATCTACAGAGGCAAGTAGGAAAACCACCATGGTCTCTTCAATCATCTTGGCCACGCCTTAAGACCAATTCTGTGCTCCAGGCAAAACAAACCATTTGCCGGGCTATTTCTCACCTCCTTAGCTTTTCCTTCTGCTCAGATGTCTCCCTCCAACTGCATTTCCTTCTCCCTAACCCCATGTCTCCCTGGCCCACCTGAAAAACACCTGCTCACCTTTCAGAGTCCCGATTAAGCTTCCTCTCCTCTTTATGAATATTTTCTGAAACTCATTTTCTGGTAAAATTGACAATCCCACCCTCTGTCCACCAAGGTACCCTACTACAAAAAACACTTTAATTCTCTTATTTGTTTTTAATTAATATTAATTAATTTCTCATGGGACTATGGGATTAAAAGCAGTGTCCAGGTATGACTTTTTTTCTGTCTACAGAAAGATAAGCCTAGGGCCCCAAATGCTATATGTGTTCAAACAAATGGACCTAGTTCATCCATTTATAAGTACTAATTGGCAACCTGCCATATGCCAGGGATTGTACAGAGGGTGGGGAGACAAGGGAAAACCAGTCCAGGTAGGTGCATGCATTTAGGTATTAGTCAATTAATCACCCAGAGATACCCAATTAAGATGGACAGGTACCAAGAGATGGATGAAGAGAGGGTGTGACACCGTGAAGGAGCCAAGGAAGCCTCCCTGAGACAGCAACATGTGAAGTGAAATGGGAAATGCAAGTAAAAGCTGGTAGGCAGGGTGGTGCGGGACAGGGGATCAGTGAATAATCCCCAGTGCCCAGGATGCCGTGCTGCTCCCTAATATGCTCTGAGATTCTCTGTGTCTCCCTTTCCCTATCAGCACCACTGGGAATAATCTTTATCTTAATGTTTGGTTTTTGAGAATGAAATGATAATATGTATTCGATGTTCCTGCACCATCCTTGGCATACAGTCCTTGCCTGGTAAGTGCGGGGACTCCCTAATCACCCCACTGATGCCTCCAGTCATTTTCCTGATAACAGCAGGAGAGAGAACATCTGGCTGCTCGATGGGATACCACAGGGAATTGGTTTGCATGGAGAAAAAACAAACTCAAATATTCCCTCCAAGTTATGAGCATGGTTCACTCCTCTTTGGAAGTTCTCTCTAGATCCTCTGGACTTATATTGGATTAAGATTCAGGAGAACTGAAATTTAGACTTCAGTTCTGCTATAGACACAGGTGAGTCCAGAGGCTGAACCTGATGATGAATGGTTCCTGTTGCACATTGAGCTCTCTCCTGCTTTCTTTCTTCTTTCTTTTTTCCTTTCTTCCTTCCTTATTCCCTCCCTCCCTTCGTTTTTTGATCTTTCCTTCCCTCCTTTCCTTCAGTTTTGCCTATTTAGTACTATATCATCAGTACCTACTCTGGGCCAGGTGCTGGGCTAGGTACTGAGAACTCAGGGAAGATGAACTTAGCCGTGCCCTATCCCTTCAGGAGCTCACAGACTCACAGGGAGGATAGACAGGAAGCGTAGCTAGTAGCTATAGAGTTACAGCTGGGAGCACTGCAGCAATGAAGGGTTACTATGGAAACACATAACAGGGATCTGACCTTGGCTGGGAAGTCAGGGAAGTCATATTTCAAGTTTACCCTAAGGGTGAGTAGGAGTTAACCATGATAAGGATTGGGGGGGGAAACCTTTCCAGGATAAGGGAATAGCATTTGAAAAGAACTTCAAGGGAAGAAAATGCTCTTTTAGAGAAGCTAAGGATTTGATTGGAGGACAGGAGAGTCCAGGAGGAGGCTAGGGAGAGAGATGGGGACCTGCTTGTGTTAGACCTGATTGGACACATTAGACAATTTCATCTGGATCCTAGGAGCAAAGAGAGCAGCCTGATACTGAGGCTCCTCCACCTCCTCCTCTTGGACATGATTTTATTTCCCAAAAGAACATAGCAATAATTCATGAAAACCATTTCCTTCTTTTTCCTCTTCTCACCCACTCAAGCCTAGACTGACCCACCCTGGATCCCCCCACCCCCGCCCCAGCCTCCATTAACAGGGCTTGATTGTAAGCTGTCCAAGCTCAAGATGTTTCCCTTGGAACCTGGAGCTGCTGCTGACATTGCCCACCACATCCCTGACCCAGATGTGAATCAACCAGGAATTACTGGTGGAAGGCCATCCCCTGGCTGTGCCCCCAGCTGTGAAGTCCCGGTGGGAGAACTGGTACCCTGAAAGCAATCAAGCCTGCCCATCCAGGAACATCTGAGTCAATGGTCACATTCATTAGCCTGCCCACGCCTCCAAGTCTCCTTCTCTCCAGAGATATATGACAGGATACCCATGTAGGAAGCCATCAGTGGGAAACTGTGGAATGGCTGAGGGTAGGTGGAAAATATCTTTCTTTTTGCAAATTTATGGAAAGCAAATATTGCAGTTCTCCTTCCTCACGATGCTAAATATAGCAGGAAACAGATCCTCCTTTCAAAACTTACAACGGACATTGATTTTTTTCATAAAGAAAGAATAGCAAAAACATAGGAGACAGGCAGATCTGTTACAATCATTGAGTATTGATTCAAAGACCAATTCTTTGTAGCTGGGTCCAAAACCACCCAAAGCAAAGGCAGGCCGGCATGTAGTCTGAACTCAGAACTTACAATTTACAATGACATGTTCGTGGTTGGCACATTCCTCCCTAGGTTCCAAACCCCAACCCAGAGTAGATTCCTTTTCCTCTTTTTTCCTGCACAACAAATCCAATTCCTGGTGGATTTTTGGTCTCTAATCTTAATCCATCCAGAGATAATCGTGCTTTTGGATATTGACATGAAATGTTCAATTTTTTACAAAGATGAGTAATATTAATTCATTCCAGGATTTCTCAATCTCAGCATTAATGATGATATCAGCCAAGTAAACCTTTGCTGTGGGGGCTGTCCTGTTTATGGTGGGACATTTGCAGCACCCCTGGCCTCTTCCCAGCAGGTGCAAAGAGCACTCCTCCTCCTCCTACCCAAAAGCTGTGGCGACCACAAGTGTCTCCAGACATTGCCAGTTATCTCCTAGGGCAAAGCGTCTCCATGTTGTGGACCATTGGACTAGTCTAAGGCAAAAGTGTTCGTATCACCTTCTAGCACCTCGTATAGTAAAGCTCACCCTCTGCTTCTCCCTGCTGGGGCGCTGATCCATATCAATATTGTTCCAGTTTCCGGCTTCTAGCTAAATCCAGCAGTGGTCACATTCTATTCAGTCTTTTCCTCTTCATAGCCACCCCCGCCACCCCACCCCAGGCTTTTTATTGGCATCCTCTTTCACATTCCTTCTGACTTGCAAGGCCATATGCACAGTGGTTAGAGACACCCTAGACTTTGAAGCAGAGTTGGAATCTCACCTCTTCAATTCAAAAGCTTACATGACTGTAAAATGACTTTTTGCTACAGGCCATGTAGCACACCCTTCAAGCCTCATATTTTACAGTAACATGAGAGAAAAAAAAAAGATTATGTCTTAATGTTTCCTGGAGAGTGACATATAGTGATGTGAGGAAAACACCTTGTGGGTCTGGAATGTAGTGGTTGTTTAGTGACTCCAAGTTGTCATTCACTGGAATGTTTATGACTGTTATTTGTTTAGCTGCCCAACCCTATTTCTAAGTTTAGTCTGTTTCCCCCCCTAGACTTCTTTCTTTCTTTTTTCATATATTCTCCCAAAGCTTATTCATGTCTTTATTGGAAATGTGCAAGAAACCGCTTTACCCTTAACATTCCCCCTGAAGTCTATTTCTCTTGTTTCCAAATGTCTAGGAAACGGCTGTCGTTGAATGTCGTGGGATATATCAAAACTAGAATATCAAAAAGCAAACAACCCCAAATTTATCGGGGATGACGAAGAGGGAAATCACAGAGGGAAAGGCATAGACATGAACTGTTTAAACACCTCCAACAGGGCCTGGTTCTTAGAAAAAACAAGACAGATATCAAATCTCCTGAGGGGCACATTTGGAATTGAATGTGATCATAGTAGTTTCAAGATACTTTAACTAATGTTGAAGTACCTTGAGTCAGGAATCCAGAATGGGAAGGGATCCGATGAGGACTCATCAACCCAGCCAACCAGCATTCACTACTAAAATCTAGTTGCATGTAGCTGTGATTCGGCTATAATTTGAGGGAGATGGTCTCAAAGGAGAGGAGAGAGCAAACTCCATCTCAGAGTGGAAAGAGATTCAGGGAAACTACATTCCAACGGTATCATTAAGGACAGGGTAAGTGGTGCCAAGTGTGAGAAATTGCTGAGATGGTTCAACTGGGAAAAACGGAATGTAAAGGCGGGATGGGCCTAATATCAGTGAGCAGGAATTTCAGAGAGCTCATTTCTGCTGCCTTTCAAAGGATGCTTTCAGATTAGTGGACCGATTAAGTTAGAATGAACTGTTTTAAGACTTGCTGTTCTCCAGGAATATCAGAGCCCTGGTTGCCAACTCCTCCTCAACATCGCCTCAGGAGATGTGAAGTGAGGTTGCAGTTAGAAGACAAAATTTCAAGTGGATTTGATTTTCACCCAAACCCAGACTCTGCCACTCAACAGTGTGTGGTGTTGGTTAGGGTCTGCCTGTCTTAGAGGTAGACCTGGCTTCCTAATCTGTTTTAAAACACCATGATGTCTGCTGCCTTGGGATGTCCTGGACAAGGCAGTCTAAATGACTTACTCTCCGAGAGCACTTAGCATGGGATGTGGAGTGGAGAAGGTACTCTATAGTTGATAGAAGTGATTTTAATTATATTAGAAGGTATTCCTGCATAGGGCAGAGCCGGACCAGGGAAAGGAACGAAATCAAATCTTCATTAGTGATCCACTTCTTTTAGTCAGCTTTTAGTCATTTTCTCCTGAAAGATCTAACCAGAACAATTTTAGGAGGAAAAGTTTATTTGGGGGCTCACAGTTTCAAAGGTTTCAATCCCCAGACAGTAGGCTCCATTCCTCAGGTATCAAGGAGAGGCAGAACATCATGGTGGAAGGGTGTAGTGGAGGGAAGCAGCTCACATGGTGTTCGGGAAGCAGGGAGAAGGGCACTCCACTCACCAGATACGAATATATATCTAAAAGCCACGCCCTCAATGCCCCACTTCTTCCAGTTACCGCTCAGTTTTCCCCATTAGGTGATTAATTCACTGATTGGGTCAAGGATCTCACAACCCAATCATTTCCCCCTCTGAACCTTCTTGCATTGTCTCACACATGAGCTCATGGGAGACACCTCACATCCAGACCATAACAGGACCCTCTAGTCTAAAAACCAAGAAGGTGTGATTAAGACATTGAAAACACAGGACCCTGAAAGGTGTGGCAGGCAGAAATCACTCTGTTCTGTTTCCCCATTGCCCATTCTGGCTCATTCTAAATGGAAGTCATTCCCTGTAAATAAATGTGGTGTTGAGATCGTCCTTTAGTTGCTCTGGTTGCTTTCCAACAACAATTATCCTATAAACCTCTTTAGGATGACTTCCAACCAACATTTATCTGTGTGTGTGTGATCATCACCTGGACGATTACAAGAATATATCATTTGCTCCCAGGAATTCTGGGAGAGTGGTGTTTCCATGCAATGCTTCCTCTTCACCTAGCACCAGAATGAAAACCAAGAACATTTTTTTCCCATTCGGTTTTAATAAGCCATAGTCTAGTACCCATGGCATTAGGCTTTTGTCTCCTTAAAGCTTTGGTCCCTCAGCCTGAAATGTGATAGATTGAACTTTTGTCTCTTCCCCTGATGTGCAAGAGATCACATTCTAACACCTGTTTTCCTATTGACCTGTTCCTCACTTTTAACATCTTCTCTTCATTCACATTTATATTCTCCAGATGAATATTGGACTAATGGTCATAAAATTTTTGAATTCATCCATTACAATTTCTGCACGAGCCATCTAATACTTTATTCTGGAATATAGGTGGAATTGACACCTTACATTCAATAGGCCACAGATGGTCCCATTCTGTCACCTCATTGAAAAAAAGCAACCTTGCAAAAATGCTATGGTAAGCATGCATTGATCTTACAGCATTGTGTGTTTAATTTCTCTTCTGGTTTATGTGCCTTAGTAGTTTTATATGTCCACGGTTTCTTTTGATTTTTTTTCTTTTCTTTTTCAGTAATGATAGTTCTCTCCCTTTCATTTCTAGAGTTGGACTCTCTTGAGTGTTTCTGGAACAGCCAGTCTGGTGGTGATGATTCCCTCAGTTTTTGCTTATCTTAGAAAACCTATTTCTTTTACATTTCTAAAGGATAGCTTTGCTGGGTGCAACATTCTTGGTAGGGTTTTTCTTTTTCTTTTTTTTCCAGGACTTTGAGTAATCATGTAATTTTCTCCTGAACTATAACCTGGAAAAAATTGCTCTTGGGCTAATGAACTTTCCCTTATATATGATGAAAGTTTTCTCTTGCTATTTTTAGAATTTCCTCTTTATCTTGGACTTTTAACAATAGATTGTATTTATGACCCATTGACAATTGTGAAAATCCATGGAAATTGAATATCCCTTTGAATGACTGCAATGTTAATGAAGGAATCAAAGTTAATTAAAAAAACTCTTGAAAAAAGGAAAATGGAACACTATATGCTTATTCTAGAGAATACAGCAAAAGCAGTATTAAGAGGAAGAGATATAGTAATAACATCTCCATCAAAAAAAAAAGAGAGAGAGAAAGATTGCAAGTAAAAACCTAATGACACAGAAAACCCTAACAGTTCAATAAGGCATAAAAGATAGAATTCATAGTAAAATATCTCTTATCAAATAAAATTCTAGGACTGGATGGCTTCACTGTAAATTTGATCAAACTTTTAATAGAAACTAACACCAATTATTTTTCAAATGGTTCTAAAAATATTTAAAAGGAGAGAAACCAACCAAACTCATTTGATGATACCACAATTGTTTTGCTACCCAAACCAGACAATGATGCAATGATCAAACATAAAACTACAAACCAATATCCCTGATGAACATAAACACAAAAACTATCAACAAAATACTAGCAAACCCAAGCCAGCAGCTTATCCAAAAATTATATACCAGGATCAAATGCGATTTCTCCCAAGGGATGCAAGCATGTTCGCCATATGCAAATTAATGAAGATAATACATCACATCAACAGGATGAAGGAAAAAGCAAAACACTGTGATCTTCTCAAATAATGGAGAAAATGTGTTCAATAAAATTCAACATACCCTCATAATTTTAAAAAAATAAATAAATAATTAGGAATAAAATACAATTTGGGCTATATATAAAAAGCCCATAGCTAACATCATCCTGAATTTGAAAAAGCTGAAGGTGTTTCTTCTAAGATCTGAAACACCTCTTTCACACTCCTCACTCAATGTATAATTGGCCAGTCCAAAAAGACTATAGAAACAAAAATATCCAAGTAGGAAAGGAGAAAGTCAAGTTATCCTCTTTTTTTGAAGATGCCCTGGTTTTATTATAGAAAACAGACTCCACTAAAAGATGGATGAATTAGGTTTATTTACTTGATTATGTTAAATAGTCCTTCCATCCTTAGGATGAAATCAACTTTACCATGATGCAAAATCTTAATGTGTTTTTGAGTATGAATTGCTAATGATTTATTAAGGATTTTTGTATTCATGTTCCTCAGGGATTATGATCTGTAGTTTTCCTTTCTCAAATTACCATTATCCAGATTTGGTATCAGAGTGATACTGGTTTCATAGAATCAATCTGGGAATGTCCTCCCCCTTTCTATTTTACAAAATAATTTGAGGAACATTGGCATTAGTTCTTCTTTAAAGTAGTATTCAGCTGAGAATCCATCTCATTTGGGGCTTTTCTTTGCTGCAAATTTTCTTTTTATTTCTGTTTCAATATCACTGATTGTTATTGGCCTGTTTAGGTTTTCTACATCCTCTTGGCTCAATTTTACTAGGTTGTTTGTTTTCAGGAATTTGTCCCGTTCTTCTGGATTTTCAATTTATCTAAATACAAGTTTTCAAAGTAGTTCCTAATGATACTCTGGATTTCAGAAATGTCTGTGGTAAACTCTCCTTTTCTATCTCAAATTTATTTTGCTCTTTTCTCTTTTTCTTCTGGTTACTTTGCCTATGGGTTTATCAATCTTATCATTTCATTGATCCTTTGCATTTTTTAAATTCTCTATTTCACTAATTTCAACTCTAATCCTAATTATTTCCTTCCTTTTACTGGTTTCATAATTGGCTTATTCTTGTTTCTTGAGGATCTTAAGATTCATCATTAGGTTGTTTATTTGGGGTCTTTCTGATAAGAATGAAACCACCATATGACCAACTCATACCTACCTTCACTATTATTCGAAAGAACTAAAATCAGTATATTATAGTGATACATGCATAATGTTGTTTACATCAGCACATTTCATAATAGCCAAGTAATGGAATCAACCTAGGATAAAGAAAATGTTGTATGTATTCATGACAGTTTTACTCAGGCATAAAGAATGAAATTATGTCATGTGCAGGAAAATGGATGGAATATTATGTTTCGTGAATAAATCAAACTCAGAAACGTAATGGCTCTATGTTCTTTCATATGCAGAAATTAAGGAGGAAAAAAATGAGGGATTTTATGAAAATAGTAGGGAGACCAGTAGAACAGAGAATGTGAATCAGGGAGAAGGAGAAAGGAAGAGAAGAAAGAGGTATCAGGAAATAAAATCAACCAAATTATATTGTGTGCCTGTATGAACATAGCAAGATGAATCCCATGATTACATAAAATGATAATGTACCAATTAAAATTAATTTAAAAGAACTGTTAGGAATTACAAAAAAATTAATACAGTTGCATGATACAAAGTCAGCACACAAAAATTCAGTAACATTTGCATATACCAATAGTGAGCTTATTAAAAAGACCTCAAGAAAGCAATCCTATTCACAATAGCCACTTTAACAAAACTAAATACCTAGGAATAAATTTAGCCAAGGAAGTAAATGCTTGCTATAATTAAAAATTATAAGATACTGAAGGAAAAATTTAAAGGGGATAGAAAAACATGAAAGGACATCTCACATCCATGAATTAGAACAATCAATCTTGCTAACATATCAGTACTACCCAAAGCAATTTACAGATTCAATGCAATCCACATCAAAATATCAATGACATTCTTTATAAAAACAGGAAAGAATATCCTAAAATTTACATGGGGCCCTAAAAGATTCAAATAGCCAAAGCAATCTTAAGCCAAAAGAAAACAACTGAAGAAAAGTGCAGCACAGAGTGATTCAAAAGTCTGATGCAGGAGGATCTCAAGTTCAAGGTCAACCTTGGCAACTTATTGAGACCCTGCCTCAAAATAAAAGTTTAAAAGTTGTGGGTTGGGGTTGTGGCTCAGTGGTTGAGCACCCGGCCTCCCATGTGTGAGGTGCTGGGTTTGATCCTCAGCACCACATAAAAATAAAGATATTCTGTCCATTTACAACTAAAAAATATTTTTTTAAAAAAATTTATGTATGTAGTTCAATAGTAAAATTTCCATAGATTAAATCCCCAGTACAGAAAAGAAAACAATAGCAACAAAGCTGAAGGCATCACAACATTAGACCAGAAAACATATTATAAGCCTAAGTTATATATATATATATATATATATATATATATATATATATATATATATATATATAGCAAAAAAATCACAGAACTAGCACAAAAGTGCACATAAAACAATAGAACAGAAACCCCTGAAGAGAGTCCACATATCTATAGCTAAATATCTTTGGCAAAGTTACCAGCAACATATTAGAAAAAGGACAGTGTCTTTGACAAGTGGTGCTGGAAAAACTGGATATTCATACACAGAAGCATAAACCTAGACTGTGCTCTCTCACCATACACCAAAAAACAACTGGAAATGGATCGAAGACTTAAATGTAAGACTTGAAACTGAAGTGATGAGAATAAAAGAGAGGAAATAATTGAGGACATTGGCATAGGCCATAACATTACAAAACCACAAGTAATGAAAATATAAATGGTATCATCTCAAATATAAACTTCTGCATGACAAAGAAAAGAATCAACAGAGTGAAGATACAAACTGTATAATGTGAAAAAATGTCTGCAAACTATTCAACAAAGGATTAATATCTAGATTACACAATGAACTGAAAAAACACAACAGTTAAAAAAAACTTCACCTTTTTTTAAGAAAAAGAGAAAATGATTCAAATAGCATTTCTCCAAAGAAGATACAAATACACAAATGGATAAAAAGTGCATGAAAAAGATGCTCAATATCACTAATCATCAGGGAAATGTAAATGAAAAACAGAATGAGACATCATTTCATTACTGAATGGTTATAACCACAAGGGCAAAAAAATAACAAATGTTAACAGGGATGAGAGAAAGGAGAACACTTACACTCCATTGGTAGGAATGTAAACTAATAGAGGTACTACAAAAAATTAGCTGTAGGTTCCTCAAACAACTAAAAGCATAATTAACACAGGATCCAGCTATCCCACATGTGTGTATATATCCAAAGGAATGGACATCACAGAGATGCCTGCACTCTCATTTTTATTGCAGCATTATTGACAGTAGGCAAGATGTGAAATCAACCAAGATGTCCATTGGCCAATGAATGGATTGATAAAAAGCAGTAGATAGATACATAGGTGTATATATATATATATAATGTATACATATGTATGTGTATATATATATATACACACACATATATATTAGATTTATATATACATAAATTATATAATATATATACACACAAACACAGTGGAATATTGTTCAGCCATAAAAAGAATGAAATGTTTTCATCTGCAGTAAACTGATAGAGTTGGAGGACACTCTTCTAAGGAAAATTAGCCAGGTATAGAAAAACACATATTATTTCATAGAAAGACAAAAATACTGTATTTCTCACTCACATGGAAGCTAAAAATTTTGATCTCATCAAAATTACTCCCGGAAAAACTGGAGGGAGTTTTAAACTTTTAAACACAACTTTTAAACTTTTAAACACAACTTTTAAACTTTTATTTTGAGGCAGGGTCTCAGTAAGTTGCCAAGGTTGACCTTGAACTTGAGATCCTCCTGCATCCTCCCTGGGAAGAGTAATTCCCAGAAGCTAGGAAAGATAGGAGTGCCAGGAACAGAGGGAGTTTGGATAATGGGCACCAAAATAGATAGGAGGAAAGAGTTGAAGTGTCCTATGGCACAGTAGGGTGACTACGGTGTACAACAAATTACTCTTCATTTTACTGAGGAGTGGAAGAGAGGACAGCCTCCCTTCCAGACACAAAGAAGTAATAAACCTATAGAGATGGAAAAGCAAACTATCCTTATTTGGTCACTACATATTGTGTATGTGTATTGAGTTATCACATTGTACCCCATAAATATGTATAATTATTATGTGTCAAATAAATAATAAAATTACTTTATGATGATATTTGTATTATCATCATCACACTTCAAATATGTTAGGTTTTCTAGGATCTGTGTTCATCATTCTAAATAAAAATTTTTGGCAGAGGATACAGTAACGTTGCTGTTAAGTCATCTTTGTTTCATGAAACATTTTTTAATTTTTTTCCTATCAAGCACAGACTTGCTCTTGACTATGTTTCAGTTGAGGTGACTCAACTTTGGGGACTTTTTCTGTGCATAACTTCAAAATTTTTCTTTGATTATTTTCTTGAGCTCTTCTCACCTCCTGTTACCATTTAATTTTTTACCAGAACTCTTGCTTTCCAGATTAGAACTCATTATTTTTTTATGCAAAAGAAATATCAAGGTGACTAAAGTCCTCAGGATGATCAGGAACAGGAAAATCATTTTTTTGAACTCTTCCTCTAGTGATGTACATTGCTTTTGTTTGCATTTTATCCCTTTGTTTATTCAGTGCCTAAGCATCATTTTGTACTTACTTCTTACTGACGTTTTCAGTGTGGTGAAGCATTGACTGAGCCACCTTGGGCCTGTCAAGTCTTGCAGAAGTCAAACATGGAAGTTCTTTGAAGTTGGTATTCATCTTTATTTGAAGTATGTTTTCCAGAACACACTTGATCAAATTTAACATTTCTATTTCTGCAGCCCTATGTCCATTTCTTTCTGTTTTGGGTATTGGGAAAATCAACTCTCATACAAATTGTGCACGTCACAAACCTTCTGACTTAGGACCCCCGGGGACATTATCTTCATTCCATCCTTCACCTTTCTCTTTCTCCTAGACTGAGAGAACAGGGGAGGTGTGGGAACATGGGCCTGGTGAGATCATTCAAAAACAAGCACAAAGATCCTGGCTCTAGACCACTGGTTCCCATAGCATTCTGGGACGGCTTGCATTCTTAGATTGTATTGCTTTGATCAATGGATCACTGAATAGTCTTTTCAGAATTGTGATACTCCTCAGAAAATCTGCACCCAATTCCAGGTGCAAAAGGTGATATTATGTTTTGGGCATCCACCCACCCTCCACACTGCACAGTACTAGGTAGAAATAGATCAAAATTTGTTGGGTGAGGCTGGAACTATTTCTACCTTAGCTGAAGATAGAGAAAAATTTATTTCTCCTTGTTTGGTTTTTCTTTTGCGTTTTATTGTTTTCAGAATAGTGGTAGAAAGATTCTCTGTCTTTAAATCAATCTTCAAACCAAATTTTCTTCTTTGGGTGCTCATAAGTCCTTATATTGAGAATCAGTCACCGGTACCCAACTAATTTAGATTGTTTTGCTTCCAACTAAACAAAAGTCAGAGTGAGCTTGTAGGAAGGGGTGGAGGCTGCACCTGTTGCAATAGAAGAGAAGATGGAAGTTTGAACTTGCCAACACGGTTCTTAGGGAACAGACGCCCCAGCTCACCCTTCCGCCTCACTAGAAATCACTGTATTTACTCCACCTCCTTCAGTGAAAGATGATCATTTTGAAAGACATCTCCTCCACCCCCCGTATTTAAAGCAAGACTTGGAAGAGGAGGAAACTGATCTGCAGTTAGTTCATCCTGCTAATTCTCTTCCTTGCACAAACCTCACTATTCTATCATTTTGAGACTATAAAGTTTCCAGGAGCACAGAAGCCTGACAGCACCCAGCACGAGCCCAGCACACGGCACTGCTCAAACATCAGGAGATCAAGTGACACAATTCCAGGAACTTTGTGTGAAGCAAGCCTCGGTTCTGCAAGCTGACACTTGACTTTCTCCAAAACTGTCCTCTCACTCCCAATAGTTTCTCACTGTAGATTCCATCTTACCAACCAGGCAAAAGGTGGCAGAATCCGGTTTACAATGTTATGCAGGCAGCATCATGTCACACAGGCAAAGTGTGATGGTTTCCTTAACTGAGAGCTAACAGATTTTCTTTTCCTTTTCTTTTTTAACATTTTTTCCATTTCTGTTCAAGACTCACTAGTCCAGCCTCACCCAGGCCTGAAGCAAAAATGAAAAATTATGTGAAACTTTAAAATCATTATGGTCACAATCTCCATCCCATTTCTGAAGGCATCCTGTGGAAAATGTGTGTCACCTTTTTGGGGTAAATTCACTTCTTTTTTTTTCCCCCTCCAAGGTTCTGAAAGAAGCTTTGGGTGGGGCTCCTCCACACCCCAAGTGACACAGTCTGCTATTTTGGAGGCTTTATGCTTAGGGTCTAATTCCAATCAGCTTGCATGCTAACGGAAACTTTGCTACATGGAGTGGCTCAAGGTCAACAAGGAAGGACAGCCTGCCCTTGGCTGGTACGAAGAGCAGGCTGTGCCCTGCTCCAGTTACACCATGAGGTATAGAACGGCAGTTTTCAGCTACACCTGAACCAGAGTTACTCCATTGTGTAAAGCAGGAGTTTGCCATCAGCTACTCCCTTTTTACTTTAGTGCTGAGGCAGAATGATTCTACACCTTCTTTGTACAAGTAGACAACCACTAACTGCCTGGCAAAACCATAAAGGACAAGGGCCACTCTAAGCCGTCTTCCCAAGCTGACACTCTGAAGCTGCCATCATCAGGACCTTAGCCTGGAGGAGGTTCCTGCACTTTGACAGCTCTACGCCCTGAGCAAGTGCTTTGGTGCGTTCTTCATCTCACCTGACCGCCTACAGTGACCTGCTGTCATACCTGTTCTCTGCCTCTGCTCTTGGTTCAGCCTCCTGAACCCCTGTGGTGGCCCTAACCCTTTCTTAACCTTCTCTCTCTGTGTGTGTATGTGTGTGTGTGTGTGTGTGTGTGTGTGTGTGCAAAGTGTGAGGTGTGAGTTGAGCATTAAAGATATTATAAATTAAGACTGGAATAACAGAACTTGTGTTCACCCAGTTTATGACTATCAGGTGATCCACAAGTATTCAGCCAACTGCTACCAATAAAAGTGGAGTAGCCTGTGAATTTGTTGTTATTCAATAAATTAGAAAGACACAAACATGCTTAGTCTGTGTTAATGACATTCTATTTCATGATAGTATTAAAAGATGACCAATATTTCCAGGTTGGGCATTAAAAACACTGATCCAATCTCCAATCCTGGCTTTATCACTTTCTAGCTGTATTGCCTAAGATAAATTCCTTATCTCTAAGAGCTTAACTTCTTAGAGTCAGTGTGAATTTTCCATGCCACAAAGGCTTATCCTCTGAGCCTTTATTTTCTCATCTGTAAAATGGGCTTAATAGAGCCCACATCACACTTACCAGACATGCATGTTATTAGCAGTTTCTACCACTACAGAAAATACCAAATATGCTAACTGGCATGTGCAAACTCACTCTCTCTCTCTCTCTCTCTCTCTCTCACACACACACACACACACACACAGACCCACCATTATTACTCATGATGCTGGCTGAACCCTCCAGCAAACTTCATGGTATTTAGAACCATAATTTTGCTGTAGATAATAAAAATGGGACACAGGGATGCACGTGACCTGCTTAAGGAGGCACATTCTGGAAGTAAAGCTGAGGAGCTCATGTAAGAGCTCCAATTCTAACTCTAAAACCAGCTCTTAAATGCTGTTCTGATTCATTTCACATCACCCTCCCAAGATATTCCAAGGTTTCCTTCCAAGCCAAACCAAAGTCCCCCAAATGCTCTTAAAATAAAGGGACATTGCAAGATGAACTCCATATTAACCAAGTCACTGGATGTCTCCATGGCCTTGGATGTCATTAGCACAGAGTCTCGACTCATTTCTCCCTCTGTGAAGGATTTCTGACTCCCTGTGTTCCCAAGTTCAGAAAGTTGGTCCCATTCTCTTCTTTTGTTCCACTGTTTCTTGGTTTTTGTTTTTTTGTATGTTTTTTGGTGTGTGTGTGTGTGTGTGTGTGTGTGTGTGTTTGCCAGTTTTTATCTTGATTAGGACGTCTAACTTGTAGCATACTGTTTTTATGCATCTGTCTCTATCTTTAAGCCTGTTCCTGAGAGCAAGGCACATCTTTCCCTCCTCTCTTCCTTTACAAGAGCATCACTGTAAGTACTCACTGTCTCTTTAATTAAAACTAAGGAGAATGAATGATGAAGCCTGAGTCAGGTGTCCAGGAAGAGAAGGTGCCAGGAAAGTAAGGGGAATTGGAAGGAAGGCAGGAGGCCATGGAAGGACTGAGGATCCAGGACAGTTCCCGCCATCCCCTGCTGCTGGTGGGCAATGCCAGGAGCGAGGGCTGTCATCAGCTAAGCAAGCAAGGCCAGGGCCCTCCCTGTCTGTCTCTGAGATCATTCTGCAAGCACTCACTGCCCTGGCATGCTAGGGATTAGGCCTGTCCCTCAGGAGGGCACTGCCCTTGCCTGGCTCTGAGTGTTCTGGTGCCAGACACTGAAACAATTCTGGAGATGACTCAGTTTCCCCTTCTTGGATTTCCTTTCACACTGGGCATGTTCCCTGTCTGTCTACTGGTCTGTCTGCCCCACTGAAGAGAATTCTCTCCAGAGCTCCAGCCCTTAGCTTAAGGCCTGGCACAGAGTTGGCACTTGCTAAATGCCTGTTTGTTTGAGAAACATGTAGGTATGAGGAAGAAACCACAGGCTTCCAGGGGGATCTGAGAACTCCAGCCCTGTGACACTTTGGGCAGTTACATCATCTGCCTGGGCATTCATTTTATCATTTGCAATGGGAAGGAATAATTCTTCCATCCAATAATTCTGGACCAATCATATGAGATAATCTGGGTAAAAGAATCTTGCAAACTGTAAAGAGATGGCTAATATATAATCCCTGTTGTGATTAAGCTGTCCAGTAGTCCACAGTTGGAACTGCCATTCTGACTAAAGAACTGTTTTAGAGGGTTTGGGTACAAATGCCTCCCAAATATTTGCCTTGACCTTTCTGAGTTTTTGGAAGTGGTTCTTCACATCATATTGTATTGTAATCTCCTGCATTATTCATTACTCACTCATTCGTTTATGCTATTTCATTCAGAAAATATTTATACCTTGCTTTCCAGGTTCCATTGTAAGTTCAAGAGGAACCACAGTGGACAAAGCAGTCATGGTTTTTGTCCCTCGGTGCTTACAGATTAGTGGCAGAGAAGGGCATTATGCAAGTAAGTACTCAAGTATTTTATTATAACTAGGACAGTGCTTAAAATGGAAAGTACAGGAAACCAGGGGAGTATATAACAGAATGAGTGTGTGTGTGTGTGTGTCCATGGTGATGGGGTGGGGAATCAATGCTGAAAAAGAGTGGAGACTTTCCTGTGGACGTGTCAATTAAAAGCAGAATGTTTAGGACTAAAGCAAGTCAAATGTCCACACGTGCAGGATGTGGAGGGAAGACATGAGTGTATAACTGATGAGGAGACATACGGAGACAAAATCCTTCCAAAAAGACACGTCAGATTGACAGGAAAATGACTCTCAGGTAGGAAGGAACTTGGCACCTTGAAAGCTGTTTGTGGGACAGACAAGAAAAAGACACTTTCCATAAAGTCTGAAATCTGCTTCACTTTTTTCCTATTGGCATATACCAATTCTCCCAGCGCCATGGAAGAAAAGAGGAAAAGAAAGAGAAGGAGGAAAATGAGAAGCTGAGAAGCTGTAGAGGGACAAAGAGGAGGAGGACAATGACAAGGTGGAAGGGGAGGAGGGGGACAGAAGGAGGAGGAGGAAGAGAACAGGGAGGAGGTGGGGGAGGACTTCTGCATTCCTTCCAGCAAAGAGCATGGTTTTGATAAAATGTGTTGCCACTCTCTGCCCGTCTCCGTCTGGGCTCCTGAGTCACTAGGAGCTCCTTGGCATGCCACCATTCAGGCTACCGAGAGATTTATCTTGACCTCTCTCTCCACCACATTCAGCCTCCAGTGACCTCTGCTTCTGCCATGAAATATGAAGCCAGGTTCTGCTCCCTTCTTACCACCCTCTTTTCTGCCTTAAGCCAGGACCTCAGTATCCCCTCCAACTTCCACTGTTACAATGGCTTTTCCACAGGCTTCCACCCATCAGTCTCCCAGCAACAACTTGTGGCTGACTTTTCCTCATCCCAAGTCTGACTGCCTTCTCCTTAATGTCCTTTAATAGGAAGATCTCATTATTAAGAAAAAAGCTAAACTCCTTTTTTGCCACCAGAACCGACCTTAAAATTACTGAAGCTCAGTGTCAAATGAAAATGCAGGACTTCTTGTTAAAAATATATATGTATTAAGAATTTCAAGGTGGTGGTAAAAGAACATTTATCTAAGCACAAGGCCTCTTTCTAGGTACAAAGTGTGTGAATGGCATAGCCCACGAGCCTGGGAAGCTGGGATCTTCAGGCCCCCAATGAGTGGCTCTGATATCCCTCAGGCACTGCCTGACTATGTGTGACTTCCTCAGGAGCCCCCAATGTGTCATACACTTTCTTTGCAAGTGTCGTCCCCCCGAAATCCTTCCCTCTGAGTTAACAATTCTGATCCATCATGATTCATCCTAGATACCATTTCTTTCCTACCCTGTAAGACAAAAGCCCGACTCTGGATTCCCACAAACCTGACCTTCTCCTACTAATAGAAATTTCTTAGCTTGAAGAGTGCATTTCACACATTCTCAACCAGATCTTGAGTTTTCTTTTGGCAGAAACCAAAGTCTTTCAACTCTAGACCATATATAGATCTCATATTGATGTTTTCTGATATCTATTGAGTACTTAATACCATGAAAAAACTGTCTTAAATAATTTGTATCTGTAAACCCACATGACACATAGTTGAAAGTGGTTTGTCCCTCAGGTAACACCCCAATGTGGCCATGTTAAAAGAGATGGCAAAACCTTAAGGGAAGGCTACTGCAAAGTAACAAGGTTATTAAGGGTGTTACCCTTGGAAATAATCAATGTGGTTCTCCTGGGACCCTGATTAGTTCTCATGAGAGTGATCTCACTGTGTGATCTCTCCCTTTCACATGTGCTTCCTCCATGATGTCATCCACCATTAGGCCCTAACTGGAGCATAAACAGTAGGGCTAAACAATCTTTTATTTTCAGCCTCCAAACCTGTGGGCTAAATAAACTTTTCTCTTTATAAGTAACCAGTTTAAGGTATTTTATTATAGTAACAGAAAACAGACTAAGACACATAATTTTAATTGAAGTAACTTACCCATAATCACAGCTGGGAAATGGAATAGATAGTACTCAGAACTGATTCATTTTAATTCAAGGTTTACCTTCTTGATCCATGGTCTTTACTCATTCTCAAACTTCCAGGAAAACACAGGGATGTAGAATGCAGCATGATGAATAATGGCTCTTAATATTTGGAAGTTGTAAAATGTTACTTTATGTGGAAAAAATAAGATTTTGCCAATCTGATCAAGTTAAGGATCTTTAGATGGGGATATTATCCTAGATTTTCTGGATTATGCAATCGCATGTTTTCTTGCAAGAGGGAAACAGAAATTTCACACATAGAAAAGGCAATATGACCCCAAAGGCAGAGATTAGAGTGACACACTCACAAGCCAATGGATGACGGTGGCCACCAGAAACTGACAGAAATAAGGAACAGATCCCAGACACCTCCCCCTCGCAGAACCTCCAGAAGAAACAGGGCCCTGATGCTTTGGTTGAGTGATATTGAGTTTGGACTTCTGGCCTCAAAAACCCGTGAGAGAATACATTTCTCCAATCACAAAATTAGTTGATTACAGCAGCCACAGAAAATCAATTTATGAATAAATGAATATTTAAAAGAATGAATTAACAAATGGCAAATGTGTAGAAGACTAAATGAGCCATACAGTAGATGATTCTCACTAAACACACATACAATTGCCAGCTTCCAAGGTTAGGTATTATTCCCTTGTACATAAGCAAGAACTGGGACTAAGAGTTTAGAGGCCTTTTATAAAATCAACTAATGGCTAAATCTTGAGAGTAGACACCAGGCTTCCTGACTCCTTGTTCTAAGCCTTTACAGCTAAGACTTTTCATAAAGTGGCAATAACCCACTTTTTCCTCCATTGGTAAAGAAAAAAAAATCATTTCAGAGTGACAGAGTCCATAAGTAAATTTTTTGCCTCAAACTTTGAGCCTCCTTTTTGCTCCCCACCCAGGTCCAGCTGATGTGCAATGGGTAGGAAGCACAGCCCACAGATCTTCCGCCACAATAGCTGAGAGCTCCTTGGGGGCAGGGACCCCCCTCTTCTTTGTTACACTATTCCTGGTCCTTGGCACAGTGTCTGGCATCTAGAAATGGTTGGCGAATATATGGTCAAATCAAAGAAGTAAATCAAAGACATTTAACATCAGACAATAACAATTTGACTTGGTGCTTTCTCCACTTTTATTGTAACTCTGGATGCCTGAGTCACTAAAATATTGGTAAAAGTAATTTCCAAACAATTGGAAAATATTATCTCGGGGAGTTGATAGATGAGTCTGTCTTCACTGTTAGTTGAGAATGCTGCAAGAAAAGACCACCTTTCTCTATGTCTCTGTGTCTCTCCTCTCTCGGGAGGTGTTAAATAAATATTTCATGCAACAAAAGACATGGTATAGTCCCTTTCTGTGCCCTGAGCAGGCAAAGCTTTTAAGCTTCAGGGAGTAAAATTTCACTAGTTTCTTCCTGTGAGTTTGTGCAACCACTCCAGCTTGAATACGAGCAGCATTTGTATCCCTTCAGCCAGCCACTGTGTCTCTCCATCACTGTGTGTAACTGAGAGCTCTCTCTGGCTCCCTCCGGGAGGTGTTACATATGGAAGATTCATGCCTTTGGGATGTGACGTTCCCAACTGAAAGGTCCCTGTTAATTTATACGAGGCCATAAATCAGCAGGAAAAGAAACATTGGCTCACAATCCATGAAAGGAAAAGACATCCTTCAAGACCAAATGAAAACCAGGCCACAGACCCTAAGGATGATTTAAGACCTTGGGCTCATTTTTCTGACCTTGGCTGATTTGGATTCCTTGGGACTTCTCTGCTTAGACCTGGGAAAGGGAGAGCTTTATAGTGACCAATGACCATGAAGAAGACGAACAGAAAATAGCATTTAGCTAATGATAGATCACCAACCAGGGCCATTTTTCCTTAGAAGAGCAGTGTCATCCTTTGTGTCATTGACCGTGGTCCTGCCAATTGGCTGTGGTCATCATGGGCCCTCTGTCCAAGCTCTGTACTCACAGGAGAGGCTCACATTGAGATGTTGATTTAAAACTGGCATCCTTAGCCTTGGCCAAGGTATTTAGAAGACTGACTTTGTGAGCTACAAGTGAGGGAAAAATAATCCATGACCTGTGTGAGGTGGCAGCTACCCAGAGTATACAAATGTCAAAATTCATCTAAGAACAATTGAGATCTGTATGTTATATTGTATATAAGAATATTTTTTAAAATCCAGTGAAGTTGCTTCTGAAAAGAAAAAAATAAGAGTGATTTAATTAGAAATGAATTATTGGGAAATACAACCATTTCAATGTTATTTGTGATTTATGATCATTGCAAGAACTATTTCCCAAGCACCTGCAAATATGGGTCAAGTTCTTTGTTTGATGCTGGGGAGGGAAGGTGTCTGCCTTCAAAGGGTTTCCTGGGCCAGGTTTGCAAACCAGCAGTACAAATAGAAAAGTCCTGTGAGTACCATGTTGGGGTAGATCTAGAGAAGAGTCATGGGATCAGAGATCACCCATTCAGCCCACCTGAAAACCTAAGAGATTTCTGAGGCTTGAAGGAGGGAAGTTGGAAGAGGGGGGAAAATGTTTTAACAAAGAAACAGACCACAGTGTGAAATAATAGAAATTGAGAACAGTTGTGGCAGGCGGTGGGGGCTGGGAGCAGGGGATTGGATCGGGAAGCATGAGGTTGGAGAGGGCAGTCAATGAGCCTGGAAATGTTAAGAAATGAATTTTTTTCAGATGAGAGATTGTCTCAGCTGGGCTAAAGGAAAGCAGACCAGAGACTGTCCACAGTTGTGTGGACATGGGATATGATTGTTTTGTTCTAGTTCACCCGTTGACGGAGAAGATGATAAGGCCGCAGTGTACAGGGTGAGTGGGCAGGAGGGCAGCGAGGAGATTCCAGGTCCTTTCCTCTTGGTGAAACTTCCTTCATGACTTTGGGCAGGTCCCGTCTCGCTGAGCCTCAAGTTCTTCATCACTCAGTGGGGGATGGTGACAGCTACTTCACAAATTCAGAGTGACTAGGTAAAGCACTTTGACTACTGTAAAGACCTTTCTATCAATTTGGTTCTAAAATTGATGGGAGAGGCAGGGGAAAGGTTGACATACAAAAAATTAGGTTCCACGGATCACGTTCTTTCCAACATTTAATTTTAACAAATGCGGCAGATGACCCAGGGTGAAGACCATAGGAAGAGGGTGAAGTTCTGACTTCCAGAGTGTGGGCATGAATATATCCAACTACACGAGGCAACGAGATCTCTGCCAATCCCTGAGAGGAAGGAGAAGCCTGTTCAAGAGGGAGGACAGGGACCGTTTCCCACACAATGATTTTGTGAACACTCCCCGAGATCCTTACAAACGTCCCCAGTGTGGCGGGACATTGCAATCAGGTCACGTTCGCTGCTGCAGGCCTTCACACCAAGGGGGAGGCAGGGCTATGATTCCCTGGACCCGGTCCAGGAGCGGGCACAGCATTTGGCACCGCTGAGTCACCCACAGGATATTAAGGGACTCTGAGCGCCAACCCTAGGCCTTCACTGACCCGTCTTAATGCTCTGTTGCGGCCCAAATCCTGCCTGTAAATGGAAGACCCCCAACCTCACAGGGGTCCCCCATTGCTGTTCTGTGAGAGCCATCCAGTCCCGTCCAATTGATTGATTTCTCCGGATACATCAAGGGTGGTCCTGGGGAAGGGGGTCTTGGCAGGATCTCTCTCCATATTCTCAGCTCATTTGCCACTGTGGCCCCTGCCAAGTTTTGCTTCCCGTGCATTTCCATCAGATCCTTCCTTCGTCTGCCTCCTTAAGGCACATTCAGAGAATCTGAATTAAGCTCAGTCAGGCCCTGACTTCCCCCAGCAAGCGTTGTCAGGGAACTTGTCTACAAAGAAAGCCCGGGCACTGTCCCAGATCCCAATCTCCCTTTCCTTTCCTCCTCCTCTTCCTCCTCCCCATCATTTAATTAATTCCCAGCCAGTGCTCCTCTGTGACCCCCATTCTCCTGGCCACTGGGCAAACCCTTGTGTATCCTGAAGAACTACGCCAAGAATCTGCTCATCACGGCCCTTCTCTTCTGCTCACTGCAGCCATGAGACTTTTGTCTCATTATCTCTCGACCTGGAAAACAGTTTCATTTTCTTGAGAAGAGCATACAAGATCTGGTCTCCAGTTTCCTCAATAGCAAAGATAGGCCCCTTGGGAAACAGGGCTGCTACACGGCCTGTGTCCAATTCTTCCTTCTACCCAAAGCAAAACCTTCTCTGGGACAGAGAAGAGAAACAGTGCCCAACGCTTTGATGGGAGTTGTGCAAGTCATACATCAAGGGACTCAATAGAAACTCTTGTTTGTTTCCACAGCCTTCTCTCAGCTGAAAAGTTGTTAGCAAACGTTCTCTGAGACCCAAATACGAGTTCAATGATGTGGATATGTGGGGAGCATTCCTAGTGCCGCCTTTTATAAGCAACCGGAAGGAGCCCACAGGGGCCCAATGATCTTCATCTGCATTGCTATCCCCCTAGAAGAGGCCACCATTAGCTCTTGCCTGACACAGTGTGACAACAACCTACATGACCTCTTTATTACTACTTTTACACAGGCCTATTGCTTTAGTCACTGCTGTGACCAGAGTACTGGACAGTAACAACTTGGAAGAGTGGTTCAGTCCATGGTCAACCAATTCCATTTGTTCTGGGATTGAAGTGAGCCGGAGCATCATGACAGGAAGATAGGGCAGAGGTGAACTGTTTACCTCATGGCAGCCAGGAGCAGAGAGAGAGAGAGAGAGGCAGGACCTAGGGGGACACTATATAAGCTGTGACCTGCTTCTTCCAGCGGTGCCCCGCCTGCCTACAGTTATTACCCAATTAGTCCATTCAAATTATTAATCTATCAAATGCACTAATCCCCTGATGAGGTCACACCTCTCATAATCTGATCATGTCACATGTTAACATTCCTGCATTCACACAGGAGCTTTTAGGGGATGCCTCAAATCCAAATCGTAACAGCTATTTTCTATTTTCCCATAGCAGCTACAGAGACTCATTAAAGATTTAATTCTCATCTCATTTTTCCCCTCCCTTTCCCCAGGCAAAACCCAACTACCCTAAGATCCAGATTCTACTCCTGCTTACAAACCCAATTTACCTGTAAAAATCTGACCCCCTACTGGCTGTCCCACGCAGGCTGTAACAGTACCTTCCAGTCCTCAGTTGCTAACCCAGTTTCCTCCTCAGAACTCTCCTAGCAGATGGTTCCTTTTTCAGGGGTTATTATCCCTCCTGACTTTTCATGTGACTAACTCCTTTTGTTATTCAAATCTCCCATCTTCAAACATGCCTTTCTTGGCCATCTAATTTAAATTACCTGGCACAAGGCCTTAGGTTGAGTCATATGAGATTCCTGTTTTGTAGGTTGAGTATGTAAGTTTCATAAGGTTTAACCTAACAAAAGCGCCCTAAATGTGTGTTTTGCATGAATTCTGAGTTTTTGTACATGTGTTCCCACTCTTTTTATATGGCATGTAGCACTGTGTCGGACATATAGTAGGAGGTAGAAGGTCATTGCCTTTTCAATCACTGTTGTGGGTATCACATCATCACTTTCATGATCATTAACATTGGAGACCATGAAAAAAGACATAGAGGGTGAGGAGGACATAGGAGCAGAGGAACAGTCAACGTGGCCCGGGTTTGGGATATAGGAGACAATGAGGCTGAGGTTAGATCTTCACTGCTGCTAAACTGTGATCTTAGATAAGGCTCTATCTTTAGGAGATAACACAAGAGTTGGATTTTTTTTTAATGAAGCTCCTAAAAATGAAATACCTTCCCAAGTTACCAAGCTTTGCTAATAATTTCATAGCTCCAGTAATCACAAAGCACAGGGAAGGCAGAGAGAGGCCCGACATCACTCCTTGAGCCCTTTCTTGCCACATTTAGTACTTAGTCTGATCCAGAGTTAACATACAGGTCTTTAAAATATATATTCAGGTCACTTATACAGCTGTTTTGATCATAACACATTTCTATTTTACACTCCAATAGTTACCAAGCTTTTGACATTTTCAAGAGAGCCATGTTCCATGAATCCTTAGATTCCAGGCTTATTTGCTATAGGTAATCCTAGAGTGATAAGGTTCATATGGCTAAAAACGTACCAAAGATAAAGACTCTGCCACTAATAAATGTCATCATTGGTTTGTCCTTCATGGATCACGTTCTTTCCAACATTTAATTTTAGCAAATGTGGCAGATGACCCAGGGTGAAGACCATAGGAAGAGGGTGAAGTTCTGACTTCCAGAGTGTGGGCATGAATATATCCAACTACACGAGGCAACGAGATCTCTGCCAATCCCTGGTTTGTCCTGGAGTCCCTCAGAGCATGTCTATAAGATGTGACCTGGTCATGTGTCTTCTGAAGCCATCCCTCATGCCCAGGAAGAGGAAGCTCTGGTTATCCCTCTCCTACCTACTTCTGCAGGCTGCAATTCCTTCACTGGTGAAATCAAAACTTGCTCCATGTATCTGAGGACCCAAGGGGTTCTCAGTCTCACTGAACCCATGTCAAGGGAAGCCATTTCTTGAGGCTACTTATGCCAGGCAGAACTTAAGGACACACAGGTAGTAGAAGACACTGTTCAACTCACCCCAGGTCTTCCTATGTAAAGGTGACTCAGCACCCAAGGTGTAATGAGAGGGGCCTGAGTTCAAGCTTCTGCTCAATAACCATAGATAGATCCTGGAGGAAGTGGTCCAACCAGTCTAAGCCTCTGTTTCCTCACTGTTTTCCTGGGAATCATAATATCTACCTCATAGGTTGTGGGGCATTTTAAATGAGATGGTGAGCTATGTCAGTACCAAGCAAAATGACCTCCATAAACTAATTGGCAGTGATGACACAAAATAATTGGTCCTTCCTTTGTTGATGCCACTGTGTTAACTTTTTCACAAGGTCTTGCTGTCTGCAATGTCCATAGTGGGAAATAAGGGGAAAGCATGATTGAAGTCAGTCACACCCAAGGGGACAGCACCCACAGACCACCTGCTTTGCACCGCTCTCTGCCCTTCCACGACCTTGACCCTAGCTTCAGCCCACTCTCACAAAGTATCCTGAACAATCTTCCTAAACCCACAGATCTGGCCAACCCCCTTCTTTAAATCTCTCCTAATAGCTACTGATCTCCTCACAAATAAATCCTAAATCCATCTCACATATAAGGTTGTTGGTGCCTCAGGTCTGTTTTCCTTCCCTGTTCCCCAGGATTAGACAGGGTAGTCTAATTATCAGAACAAATAATCCCAGAAATTTCGCAGCACAACACAATACAAAGGTGTTTCTCTATCTGATGTGGTCAGTTGAGAGAGGGACGATGGCCCTGGGGCAATATTCCAGGACCCTTGTTTCTGTTGGTCTTGTGAGTCACCTTCACCTGGATTCTCAGAGTTCTTCCTGTCTGCACGGAGATAAGGAGAGATAAAGGATAGCTCATCAATGTGCTTATCACCCAGACCCAAAGACATGCATATAATTTCTGTCCATTCTATTGGCCATGAAATGACTTGAGACTATTCCTTCTGGACCTACAATGGAGGCAGGAAAAGCCCTATTTCTTTTCAGCTGACAGCAGAACAATTCTAGACACCTTCCACTTACCTGCACACTATTCAGGTCCAAATCTCCGTGTTTTTGCCCCTGTTATCTCAAAAAGAATGCTTTAGATAAAGTCCTTTTTAGCTTTCAGTTCTTAGTCAAGCATTATTTGATCTTCAAGTCTTCTTTTACCAAGTCCCTTCCATGGAAAAGGGTTAGAGCTGTTTGTTCTTTCTTCCTTAGAACTTCTAGACTTAGCCCGCACTATCAGTCCGTCCCCAGTGGTTTGGCTCATATGGGAGTCTCCCTTTGAGCATTTCAGTTCCTTCTGAGAGGAGACCTGTGAGCAGCAAATCATCACTGGGTCACCACCACACAGCACACACCCCAGTGCTGAGTGAGCTGCTCCGTGGGGAACTACAATACCACTCAACAGCCCCAGATAGACACAGCTGAGTGTTCCGAGCCAAGTTGAAAGTCAGACCACCTTGTTTTGAGGCTCAACCCTGCTGCCTAACCTCCATCAAAAAAAGGGTGACTCTCTGAATCTCAGGTGCCTCCTTGTAAAGCCAGAAGAACATCCGCTGTCTGTGTCCCCTGGTTGTGAAAACTTCATAAATCAACGGCTAGAAAGCTCTCGGCCCACAACTTGAACCTACAAAGAAGCATTCAGTCAAACACTAGCGGTGGCTGTTTCCACATCCTTCTGATCTTTGTGGCTAGAAGCAGTCCTGCACTCCCCTGCCTTAAATTAGGGCAGAGAGACTCACCCTGTGGATATGTGGCCCCCGGGGGTGACGTGGGCAGACAGAGGCCTTGGTGAGCTCCCATGGTCCTGGAAGAGCTCCCTGGGTGAGGTCTGGCAGGGGCAAGGAGAAGCTGACAAATTAAATGATTTAGTCTGCTCAGCAAAGTAAACGTGGCTCCAGGAAGTTAGAAGTCACTCAGAAGGGAAGCTCCAACTGCCACTGGGTGGAGGAAACTTTCTTTTCCAAACTCAATTCGTTTTCACTTGAGCTGCTCTATTTCATCAACACGGTTCTTTGGAACATTGGCTAAATTCCCTGAAAAAAAAGTTCCTCATTTTAAACTTCTCTTTTTTCTTTTTTTCTTCTTCCCTCATTCCTCAAAGGCAATAAAAATAAAACACGTGGAAATTTAGAAAAAGCCCCCTCAAAATATCAGGTCAGCATCGACGTGCATCAGGTACGTGTTTGCAAATTGGTTGGCTCAGATGTAAGCAGCACATGAGTACAGTACAATCATTCCCTGAAATGGCCCTGCGGTTGACAAATGGCTTTCTCTTCACAAAGACGCTTTTATCTAGGTCAGACCAGGGCGAAGCCCTCTGAGTCTTCTAATTTCAGACTCAAGAGGAAAGAAATAGACCTTCATCTGCAGCGGCACACAGAAGGTTTCTCAATCAAGGGTCCAAGCATCAGCCCATTCTCAAATTACTCATCTGGGAGATGGACACTCACCCCCTTGTCCCTCTGATATGACCCGGGCAAGGCTCAAAGCCAGAAAATGTTGGAGGAGTATCTTTATTACTTGGGACTTCTTTCTTTAAAAAGAAAACAATCAACCAGAGAACCCTGCTTGCACTGGACCATGAGAGGTTCTGAGATGATCTAACCCTTCCAGTCCAGAACCAGCTCAGTCCAGCCCAGCTCGGATTCCTTCTGAATGTGAACCATCCTGCTGAGAAAGCTGCAGTTGTCTCTTGTGGAGAGGAAATCTATAACGTCAGCAGCAAAAGACTACATAAAGGATATTTTTCTTCTTTCATTTTTTTTTCTCCTTCTGCCTCTCTACCTTTGTTTTGTTTTTGTTTTTGTAAGAACTTGGCAGAGCTGATAAATTAAGCAGATTTTTCCACCCAAGGAACATAAGGATTCATTGTAAGCCATATGCCGGAGTTAGCATGGCTAGAGGGGCCTGGTTTAGGAAGATATTTTTTACCTAATTTTTCCTCTCTAAATTATTAGGTATTTAGTGTCTACATATGTGAAAGATTGTCTGCAAAGGAATAACCAAAGAATGACTTGACCTATTTATTGGCATCTCCAAGGGACTTGCACTAAGTTGTAATCTTCCCATGATCCGGTAAGGTCTCTTTGGTGTGAGAGAACTATAAGCGCCTGTCAATCAGGTGCTTTGTTCAAGGTCCTTCAGGTAGAACCTAGGAGAGCCAAGAAGCAATGGTTTCTGGTTTCCCAGACCCCAAGGCAAATTCACACCTCTGAATACAAATCTCCTCATCCCAATGTCTGACTCTTCAAAAGGAGAGTTTGATCTGCCTCTTGGGATTGCTAGGTTACATGAAATCTGTTTTCTCTGTCTAGTTCACTGCTGTATGTGAGTCTGAAGACTCTGGCATTGGGAGAGATGCAAAGCACCCGAGTGTGGCAGGATAGGTGAAGGAGAAGAGGCCTCTCCTGACTTCTCTGTCTATCAGGATCTCCCTGTGAGAGGCTGGGGACTTAGTTTTCTTCTCGCTTGACTAACATTTCACAGAGGAATTAGTGGTAGGCCTGGGTTCTCAGACCTCTAGTCAATGACTACTACACAGTTGTTTGGTAGTAAATGTTTATAGGCATGGGTGTTTAGTCAGCTTTTTTGTTGCTGTGACTACCATATTTGACCAGAAAAATTGTAGAGGAGAAAGAGTGTATTTGGGGGCTCACAGTTTCAGAGGTCTCAGCCCATAGACAGCGGGCTCCTTTCCTCAGGGCTCAAGGTAAGGCAGGATATCATGATAGAAGAGTGTGGTGGAGGGAAGTAGCTCACTTGATGAGCAGGAAGCAGAGAGAGAGTCCACTCTTCAAATATACCCCAAAGCCAGGCCTCCAGGGATCCACCTCCTCCAGTCATACCCTAACCACCTTCAGTTACCACTCAGTCCCATCAGGAGATTAATTCACTGATTGGGTTAAGGCTCTTGTAACCTAATGATTTGTCTTCTAAACCTGCTTGATTGTCTCTCATATGAGCTTTTAGGGGACACCTAATATCTAAACCATAACAGTGGGCTAAGATATCAGCCGGGGCCTCCCTGACCATGGACATCTCAGTAAAATTATCTTGACCCTGTGTGGCCTATAGACATACAGAACATTTTCTAGTACTTTGCAATTGGAACCCCAGGGCTTCCTGTCTCTTCCGATCTTGTTTCTAGAAGGGTGTCCCTGTTCTAGTTCATAAAGACCCACCTGGGTGGGCATTATTTCTTTGAGTCTCTAAAAACTCTATTCATTTTTATGAGAAAAGTGGACATTTTGTAATAATAGGGTGAGAGCTACCAGAGGAGAAAATAACTGTCAAAAGAGCAAGACTTCACTAGTCTAGAAAGTTCTCCAGCCACCTCACTACCAAGGTCCTTCATAAAAATCTTAGAGTACCCAGCTTCAGGTTTTCTCCATTTTGCTGACTTTCCCACTCTCGTCCTCCCTTCTGCCATCTGGTTACTTATCTTTCATTCACTAAATTTAAGGAACAGAATGATAAATCATGCTCTTATCCTCTGGAAAGTTGATGCTCTCCACCATGACAGTTTGGCCTCTGTCACACCCAGCTCATGAAGATCTGCCTTACCTCAGGAGGACTGACGGAGCTCCAGCCTTTTTCTAGGGAGGCATTCTCATGGTGGATGCCAAGATCATTAGACATATAATAACAAGGGTGTCTATAATAACTCTCAAGTTGCACCAGACACTGTTTTAAGCACTTTGTCTATATTGAACTGATTTGATCCTCACAATAACTCCCTTAAGTGAATCTGTCCCCATTTCACAGGTGAGAACTGAGGCACAGAGAGGCTAAGTAACTTGCTCAAGATCACAGACATTATGCAGACCTGTGATTCAGTGCCTGTTAGTCTCATTCCAGAGTCTGTGCTATTAATTTCTGTGTAATCATTGGATATAGAAAGATGGAAAGCCCGATATTTACCCTTCCAAACTCACTACAAAATTAAATGGATGCATTTATTTATACAATAAATGAATGAGTAGAATTTAGGGCAAATATTTGGGATTCTTTGCGTATAGAATGTAAACAACAGAAAGTGGCCCACAAACTATCAGGGTTTAGAAAATAGCAAGATCTAAGCAAATAGTTTCAAAGGAATAGGATGAACCCCTGGGCAGGCAATCTAGGAAGCAGAGACCAGGCTCCAGGAAGTTATATGCAGGGGTTAAGTGGGGTTCAGAGAAACAACTGCCTTTTCAACTGTCTGCTCTATCTCCCAGAGCTCCAGGAAAAGCCCCACGTCCAGGGAGCACTGCCTTGTGAAAGGTCCTTGAAGGGAGAGACAGGGTGTAAAGAGGCACGAGAAGAGGGCTGTTCATTACAGGAGTGCTTGTTGCTGCAAAGCCAGGGACCTCACAGTGGTGAGCTCAGGAAAGTTTCCACTCACATGCATTCTCTGTTTCCTACTTGGAAACCTCTGAAGTGCGTCTACATCGGCCCAGGGATGTCTGTTAATAAGCTTACGGCACTCTCATGAAAATTGAAGAGACTACACCATCAAGCCTGGGGCATCCTAAGGAGTTGGAGGAGCTATAGCTCTCTCCCCCAGCTCCACCTTCCAGACACTTTGCACTTGTCAAGAAAGGAAAAATTAAATCATTCTGTATTTCCAGGTCCTTTATTGCAGAAGAGTAAAAACTAACTAACTCTCTCTTTCTCTCTCTCTCTCTCTCTCTCTCTCTCTCTCTCTCTCTCTCATGATTAGGTTCTTTGACATTTTCCATTGTTTTAAGATGTGTCTTGAAAAATAAAGGTCTCATTCATGCAATGATTTCATCCTTTCCGTTTGGAAAAATGGACCACTTTCCCCTTCCCTTCCTCCCACATTCACTGAAAGGTTATCTCATCATGCACCCCCCTTTCTGTTTGGGCTGTAGCAATATTTCTGCAATTGTGATGATAATAACAATATTCTTTGATAAATACCCGCTTTACAGTGACATCATTCTTTTTTCATGAGCATAAACCTTATCAAAGACTTTGTTGGAAGTTTTAGAACAACGCTGAGGTAAATTGTATGACCCTTATTTTATAGTCGTAGAAACCCTGGCTCAGAGAAGGTCCCATGGGCAGTGACTTGCAGAAACTTGGTCAACCCAGGACGGCATAACTCGGGAGCTTTAGTTACTTCACCACTTGCTCAAGTTAAGCCATAGCCACTAACACTGGGAAGAATGTGCCAGGGCCTACTGCCTCCAAAACCAGACTGCCCGCCACTCATCCATCCTGGTTTCCATCCTGAAGAGGACCCCATTACCATAAAGTCTCCCTTCAATTCATGTCAGCAATTATGAGCCAGAACACTCTCCATGGGTCTTACACATTCAAGCCACACAACACGCTACACAAGTGAAACACCTCCCATGTCCCTTTACCCCATGTCCCATTGTCATTAAAGGCTGGACATTTGCATCCTCCTTACCTCTACAGCCATATCTGGGTTAGATTTCCTCAGTCCCCATGTGCACTTATTCAAAGTGTTTAGCTGGTGGCTCTGCCTTGCCACATCCCTTCTCAGCACTGACTGTCATCCAAGACCTGCTCTGGTCGTGGCTCCTAATACTTTGAAGATTGGCTTCTGACTTTCCACCTTAGCTCCACCCCATGTGTTGCTATCACCTTTGATGACTTTGGCATTGAGGAATCCTTCCACCAGCCTGGTCTTTCAGATTCCCTATCCTCTTTGTATCCCACCATCTTCTCCATCTCTCTACTCACATGACCTCAGTTCAGTCCTCCTCAATATGGCCTTTGATAATTCTTCCAGAAATTTCCAACCCACAGACTCCTCTATTTCCTCTCCATGTCTCAGGATACCCTGCTTTAGTTTTCTTCACAATACAACTAAGGTTTCATTTGCCCTCCCACTGAATACTTTTCTCAAGTGTCTCAACTTTATTGTGTCATATTGTAAATCTTACATAAAACCCCAAACCTGAATAAACTTAACTTGCTATCTTGGGCACCTTGCATTTGGCCTGCTGGGTAATTGCGAAGGGAAAACAGCAAAAATCATTCTAAATGAAGAATGCTTTTAATTTATGGTGTTCACTCTTAAGTAGGTCCTTAATAATGCCCAGGAGTCCCATTATATCTTTATGGGCAGTGCTTTCCCCTTTTCTGAGGCCGCATAGGTCAAACTGTCTCCTCTGCTCTCAAACACATGACCCCACTTCTCCCTTAGCCTCCATATGACCTTGATTCCAGTTAAAAAAAAAGAAAATAACAAGACATCAGTAAAAAACTCCCTCAACTTCCTGCCTTAAAACTTGCACACATATTTGCATCTTTGCTCATTTCGTCCTCCTCCCCTCTCAATGGGCTGGAAGTAATAACATTTATTTTACCAAAACATGGATCACATGCTCCATAGCCCAACCCTTGTTGTCCTCTCAAGACTGGCACTCCATCCATCCATCACCCCCTCTCTAGTGGTTTCATCCCATCAGCATGAGGCCAAGGCACTGCCTCCAAGTCCAGGTGGGTGCTCACTTGCTCACATGCATTCTCTCTCTCTCTCTCTCTCTCTCTCTCTCTCTCTCTCTCTCTTCTCTTATCACAGAGAAGATTCCCTGTTGATACTGTATTTAACATCTGCATTTTAAAGCTTCTACTTGCTCCTCATACTTCTGTATCTGGATTCCTCACCTCCTCACCCCTGAGGCTACATAAGAAAAATTGACTGATAACCTCCTTCTTGCCAGATGGTCCTTGCATCTTTCACAGCTAATCTCACTCAAATTATCTGCAATTTAATGCTATTGTTCACTTAAAACTTTCTCTGCCCTGGGCTTCTGGGACACCATATTCTTCAAGCTATTCTAGCTAGGGCTGTTCATACCGTTCCATCCTGGGTCATTTTGTCTCGTACTTCCCTAAATGCCTAGTTGATCTCGTCTTTGTCTGTTGTGACCCCCATGTGTTCATGTGTCTCGAATCAGTATCTCTAACTCTGGTTAATTTTTTGTGCTCCAGAGTTTTACAGTCTATGGTCTTCTACAGACTGCTCTGAGATGTCTCTAAAGCACTTTATATTCAATACTTATATTCAACACATCCCTTCTCCCACCAGCCTTTCACTGAACCCATTTTGTTGTTCCTATATTTCCATTTCAGTGAATCGTGCCATCATTTGTCCAATGAATCATGTTAGAAAAATAACAACCTTGCCTCAGCTTCCACATGAAACTATTATTAAATTCTATTTCTTAGTTACATGTTGAATACGTGTTTATATCTAGTTTCCGTTTCATTCACAGGCCACCATCTGCACTGTCCCTCCAGGTTCCGCCATATGTTACCCTTTTTCTCAATCATTAAACACCCCCTTGCACTTAACCTGCTTATGTTCTTTCATCAGATTCACACTCTGATATTACCTTTCCTAACCCTAAGGCTGGATTGGGTTCCCCTCCTTTGTGCACCCATATCACCTTGTGATTATCTACTGCATATCAGTTACACTGATACCAGTTTAACTGTTTATTCACTGATCTTACCTGCCATCCAGTTCACAATTGTCTTGGGAACCAGCCCAACCTTTGGCACATAGAAAGTGATAAATCAATATTTGGTGAAAGGACAGTCTATTTCTAAATCATAACTCTTCTTTCTATTGGTTGTGCAGGACTATACAATGTATATCACTCAAAGAGTGCATGACATCTAAAAGTTACCTTTACTGAGTCAGCTTTATTATTTTGTAAAATATAAATCATAGAGAATAGAGTCCTCTGAGTTTAGCTTCTTGCACTCTGCATAATGTTTTTAAGATACATTCATGATGTTGGGTATGTCAGTACTCTTCCATTCTATTGCACAATAGTATTCTATTGTAAGGATAAGCCACAATTTGCTTATCAATTCATCAATAATGGATGTTTAGGTCAGTTCTCAGTAGGGGCTATTATGAAGAAAGATACCAGAACCATTAAAATACAAATCTTTGTGTGGACATATGTTTACATTTATCCAGGGTACATTTATCCAGAATTGGAATTGTTGGAGCATATGATAAATGCATGCTTAACTTCCTAAGAAATTGCTAAACTATTTTCCAAAATATTATACATGACCAACACCAGCATTTGAGTTTCCAGCACCTCTCCCCAGAACTCAGTGCCAGACTTTTTAACTACAGTCATTATAATGGTGGTTCACTAGTTTCTCACTGTTATTTAAATCGTATTATGATATTTAATGATGTCGAACACATTTCTATTATACTCCTAGATATATGTGTCTTCTTTAGTAAATTATCTGTTAAATTTTTCCACAATTTTTACATTTTTTTCTGTTTTTTTCTTCTTATTTTTGACCTGCAAATGTTTCATATATATTCCAGCTACAAACCCTTTGCCTGGTACTTGCCTTGCAAATATTTTCTCAGTCTATAGCATGCCTCTCCTTTTTCACAATATCATCTTTGGAAGAGAAGAAATGTTTAAATTTAATGAAGCACAATTTATCTTTTTTGGTTTTTTGGTTCATACTTTTGGTATCCTAAGATTTTTTTTTTCCTATTCAAGTGGCTTAGATTTTATTCTTAAATGTTCTTCTAAAACTGCATAATTTAAGTTATTGCATTTAGGTCTTTGATGCATTTATATGTCATTTTTGCATAAAGTGTGAGATAAGTTAATTCAAGGTTTTCCATTTGGATATCCAGTTGATTCAACATCATTGGTTGAAAGATCTTCTCTTCTCCATGAGAGGTTCAGAGAGGTACTCCAACTAAGAGCAGCTGAGTCAAAAGAAAGATCAATTGAAATATTTCTTCCTGAGTTTACACCATTTATAAAATTTCAATTTTATAAATTGAAATTTATAAAATGTCTGTCAGCCTTCAAAACAATGTAGTGGAGACAGAAGTTCTCAGATGTCCTATCCAAACCACAAGATCTGCACCTTCCCACATTTTCCTGTAAACACACTAAGTAACTCCTACATCACACACATCCCCAATTTTGTTTACAACTGTCCTCTTCTAAGCAGTTCTCCTACAAAACAAGAAGTCCAGAACAGATTAAAAACTGTTTCATCATGTGGCTTGATTAATTTCCTTGGGAACTCTTTCCTTCTGCAAAGTTGAGATGAAGATTAGGTGAGACCTTATAGGTAAATCTTAGGGCACAATTTTGTCATAAATTAAATGTTATTAATGTGGCAATTCCTTTGTTCAAATGTATGTGTTTGTTTATTAATTTATTTGTTTTTTAAATCTGGGATTAAAACCCTTGCAGTGGTTTATCATTAAGCCACATCTCCAGACTTTTTAAGTATTTTTTTTTTTTTTTGAGACAGGGTCTCTCTAAATTGCTCAGAGCCTCACTAATTTGTTAAACCTGGCCTTGAATTTGTGATCCTCTTTCCTTAACCTCCTGAGCTGTCGGGATTATGTGCACCACCATGCCCTGCCAAGTGTATATGCTTAAATAGTTCTCTGATTTTGCTCTCCACTAAGATGGATTAGACAGCTAACTCCATCTGCTCCTGGAGCCATTGATGGGACAACAGTCTGGTCTGAGGATCTAGCTCTACAAGTCAGGGTCATCAACCCTTTGGGAGGAACATGCATGGTGTCGTTGTCAGCTCAGGCCACTATAACTTGTTACTGTAGACTGAATGGGTCAAACAACAAACCTTTATTTCTTATAGTTATATGGAGGCTAGGAAGTCCCAAATCAAGGTGCTAACAGATCCAAGATCTGCTGAGGATCACTTCCCTGGTTTGCAGAGAGCTGTCACTGTATCAAAACAAAAGAGGGGGGCAATCTTTCTCAAATCTTTTCTTAGAAGGTCACGAGTCCCATCATGAAGATTCCATGTCTCACTGACATCACATTGGGGATTAGGATTTCAATCTATGAATGTAAGAGGGCCACAAATATTCAGTCCATAGCTCATAGCTTGCTTGGGAAAAGGTGACCTGACATGTACTCTCAAGAGGAAACAGGAGACTCATGTGCTCTCAAGAGGAAACAGGAAGTAAAACACTGGTCCACCAAGATCCTCCACAGATTCCATTTCCTCCTGCTCCAAAGCTTCCACAGACAACTAGTGCTTCCCATTGTCAAACATTGGTTTTAGTGATTCTGAATGTAAATCTACCTCTAAAGCCCAATTGGAGTTAATACTTCCAGGAAACCTTCAGTGACCTTGAACTAAGACTGCACCCAATCTTTTAAATTCTGTAGTGCAAATCTTTATCAGAACACTAACTGCATTGCATTATAATTATATATTTACATAATTTTAATCACAGGACCATGAGCACCAGGAGGAAGGGAACTGTATTTTGCTCATTTCTGTTTTCTTATTTCCCAGAAAAGTGACATGATTTGGTGATCGAAATACGAGTTAGAGAAATCAAGATGCCAAAGGAGAATCATAGAGCAGATAAAAAAAATATAAATTAGTGTTGAGGGAGTTCAAGGGATGAAGAGACAAAAAAAAAAAAAGAAAAGGAAATGGAAAAATTAACAAGAGGAAAGAAGGAAGTGAGAAGTGGGTGGGGGAGAGAAGGAAGAAAAACAAAAGGGAAAGAACAAGGAAAAGAGAAAATAATCATGAAACTAAGAAAGCTTGGGTTTTACCTTTATTCATAAGAAGCCACTTTTAAGAGACTTCTGTACAAGTTGAAAATACCATTGAGTGAGTTTCTTGGCATTGGAGAACTATTGAAAGCTGGTAATGCAGAGTTGGAATGGAAAAGTAAGGATAGGGCTAAGAGAATAAAATAAGAACTGTAGAATGTTCTAAGGATCCTACTCCAGAGGCAGATGTTTGATGATGTTTCTGTCATCTCCTCTGTAGGATTAGGGTGTGCACAAGTGGATTTCCTTAGATTTAAAGGACAGATATTTTTTTGCTCAGACATTTTCTGAAGACTGATTTCCTCAACCAATTTTCATCTGTTTCTTGTCAACACCACTTGGTTTAGCTTCTGGATGTTATCAGTCAATACAATCCAACATGGGAACTAATCCAGAAGCAGAGATACAGAATCCCAAGAATGTTGTGCAACAGAAGCTACTTGCCTATATTTCTGACCTTGTGGGATACCCAGAGATCTAGAACAATTCTCAAGTTCAATTTGCGAAAATTCCTAGCAATCCCTGCAGAGTTTGGGTTTCCCACTCACAAAATATTTTTTGGTCTGCTGTTTATTTTAAAAACACAGATTCGAAAATTTCTCCCCCTTGCTTAGAAATCCACCTTTGGACCATTTCTAGGTACCCACTCCTTTGCTCAGAAGATCCTTTGCTATGCAAGCACTGGAGGATTCACAGTGAGAAAATGAAAGCCAGGAAATGACTCATACTACTATACCTGGATCAGAGGGACTTTGGAGAACAGTATTCACAGGTTTTGGGTTTTCCAAAGATTGGCTAGTATACGGCTTTGATCTGAAGTGATTGCAGTAAATAGGATTCAGTGTCTTCTCTCAAACTGGACACAGCAGAGGACACACGCTTGACTGCAGAGGACACACACTCAGCACCCAGCCACCACCACCATCCTATTAGCAGCCCAGATGTAAGCCATCAAGAGTGTGGTGGTGGGAGAGGGAGCTATAGGTAAAATCTCCCTACTGATCAGCTATACAACCAATGCATTTCCCAGACAGTATAACCCCACTGTCTTTGACAACTGTTCTGCCAGTTTCATGGTAGAGAGGAAACCGGTGAATCCAGGCTTATGGGATACAGCTGGAGAAGAAGCTTTTGACAGATTGAACCCTCTCTTCTATCCACAAACAGATGTTTTCTGAATTTTCTTTTCTCTTGTGAGTCCAGCCTCATTTGACATTGTCCATGCAAAGTGGTATCTAGAATTATGACTCCATGTCCCAACACTCTTATCACCCTAGTGGGAACACAACTTGATCTTAGGGATGATAACTACATGATTAAGAAATGAAGAAGAAGCTGACTTCTAGTTCTTTGCCCTCCTCCTGTTAAGAAGAGGAAGAGAAAATGCCTGCTGTTGTAAATGTCCACATCCCCTCATTCTTTGTCCTGCCCCTTGGAACCTTGATATGTTTGCTCCAAAACAGTAGAGCTTGTGCACCCAATGCCAAGGTTTTGTTTTGACTTAATTCTTCCATAAAACCATTGTGAACCACTGAGTCATTTTAAGATTTTAAGTGTATGAGTTCAAACTAACATTCTATTAAAATTTAACCCTAAAATGAAGAACCTTATTTTTCAAAAACCCCTATTCTTGCTCAGATTAAGATGGCTAAAATACCTTTGGAACTAAGTTGCATTATTGTGCTGGGAATACCGAGCACTAAACAGTTGGGAGTGGGAGATCTTTGTCAAAGAAGACTGAGCTTCTGAAGTCAGGAGGCGGAGACGCTTTCCAAGTCATTTCAGATTAGGTGAAGCAGCACAGCCTCCTTAATGAAATGTTGCCATTTACTGCATCAGTAACTTAGCAGCCCATGTGCATCACATGACTGTACTGTATGCCATATGAAATGAGATACTCAGCGTTTTAAATAAGTTTTTTTTTTCATAGTGAATTTTTTAAAATCAGTTGACTAGCTTTTCAGAGACTTTGAACAGAACTCTCATTCACAAGTTTCCTCTAAGGAAGTATTCTGTTCCTGGTTGTAGGTGTTCTGGGTTGAGTGTGTGAAACATGGCCTCATCAAAAGATTAAGACAGTATTTTGACAAAATATGAAGTAGGAATTAATTCACACTACATTGTACACAGAAAAGTTCAACTGAATAAAAGTGTCATCGGTAAAGGTTTTTAAAGGTTAATTTCTGTCAAATGCAGTAGATGAAGAAAGGTTGGTATTAACTGTTTTTCTTAAACTTTTCCTTTTTTCTACACTTGATAGCACTCCCAGAATTTAGAATTTAACTCACCTTTGAACCACCATTCCCATAGTTTCTAACTTACTAAGTGCTTTTCTTATAGAACCCCATTTTAATGAGCAGTATACCTCCTACTTATACTATAAATCTTTCTGATAATGCATTAGAATTTTCATATTACTTTATTCAAAGCTAATAAGCACTTTCCTTAGTTTTCTAATAACTAGATACAAAAAAAAATCATGTGTTAAACCTTTACAGTTTTTCAGATATTTTAGGTTTTTTTTAACTATGAACCTTCTTAACTTCACTGTCTTGCCAGATTACCAACACTGCCACAAGACTAATACTGACCCCGTTTACCTCACACACACAGATACACATGGCCTATCATGGCTTTACCTAATAATGATGTTCCTTTGGGTCTGTGAGGTTATGTAAACTGTGCTTGTGTTAACAATATTCTACACAACTTAACTTACTGTCAAGAACACAGTGTTGGATCTCTCAACCAGTAGAACAAAATTATTCAATTGAGAGTTGAAGAATTGTAGACTGTTTTTACATCGATCATTTGTAATGCAATCAACAGTATGTTTTCCATGTATGACTTAATAAATTCTTGAAGCATAATAAGAAGATTTGAATAGAAATCATCACCAATAAATTAGATCACTTTAAGATAGATTTTCAGGCCTTAAAGACAAAGTACATAATCTTGAAAATAAAGTAGATAATAATAAAAAAAGAATTTAAGAGACTATGACCAGAATATTCAAGAACTCTGGGATAATATTAAGAGACTAAACTTAAAAACCATTAAGGTACAACACTCCAACATATAAACTAAATAAATGTACAGTCTCTTCAATGAAATAAGTTAGAAAACTTTCCAAATCTTAGGAGAAAGATGAAAATTCAAATACAAGGGGCATATGGAACTCCAAATAGGCAAGATATAAAAATATTCTCCCCAAAATGCAGTATAATGAAAGTGCCTAATGGATAGAATAAGGATCCAATTTTAAAAGCCACAAGAAAAAAATGGCAGGTCACATGTAGAAATAAATGAATTTGGATTTCAACTTATTTATCAACCTAGATCCTAAAATCCAGAAGGACAAAGAATAATATATATGAAGCCCTGAAGGAAAATGGGTGCCAATTAAGATTACTATATCCAGCAAAACCAGTTTTTCATAATTGAAGATGAAATTTAAAAACCTTCTATAATAAGCAGAAACTAAAGGAATTCATAACCACTATGCCTGCTGTACAAAACATACTCAATAAAATACTTCATGGACAAGAAATTAAAAATAAAAAATGAAAATAACCATAAGAATGAATTGCACTAGAAGAATAGTCAATTAAAGGAGAATCAAGTCTAAATCAAGCATAAGAAATAAATCAAAATGATAGGAAATAAAAATAATCTTTATAATGAAATTGAATGTAAATAGTCTAAATTCTTCAATCAGAAGGCAGAGATTGGCAGATTTTACTTAAAAAAAATACAAACCATGTTTTATACAAGAGATTTGCCTAATTAAAAAAAAAATCCACAGATTGAAGGTGAAAGGATAGGGAAAGATGTGCCATGCACATGGAAAGCAAAAGCAAGGAGAGGTAGCCATTCTTATATCAGACGAGGTAAGCTTTGTGTTAAAATTAATCAGAAGAGACAAAGAAGGCCTTCATGATGAATCATCCAATAAAAAGTTATAATGTTTAAATATGTATATTTAACCATCTTGCATCTATGTGCATAATACAAATTATTAATCGTTTTCAATATAAAGAATCAATAGATCAAAATACAATATTGGCTAATTTAAACTCACCTCTCTTAACATTAGATAGATTAATCTGACACAAACTATGTAGAAATCTTTCAGAACTTAAAAAAAAATTATATTAATCAAATGGACCTAACTTCACTTTTTTCTCAAGGGCACATGGAACATTCTCTAAAATAGATCATAGAGTTGGGCACAAAGCAAATCTTAGCAAACACAAAAAATAGAGATAATTATCAGAATACTATCAGATCGTAATGGAATTAAATTAGAAATAATTGATAAGATAAAAATCAGAAACGAGTCTAACAAATGAGGATTAAATAAGACACTTAAGACACTTTTAAATGAGAAATGGGTTGCAGGAAAAATCATGGGAGAAATAAAAAAAAGCATTCATGGAGACTAAGGAAACTATAAATACACCATATAAAAACTTCTGGGACAGTATGAAGACAGTTCTAAGATGAACTTCTATAGCACTCAGTTCCTACATTTAAAAAATAGAAAAATACTAAATAAATAATTTAATATTATACCTCAAGTTCCTAGGAAAAGAACAAACTACTATCAAAATCAGTAGAAGATAGGAATAATTAAAATCAAAGCCAAAATTAGTGAAATTAAGAATGAAAAAACAATCAATGAAACAAAGAGTTAGTTCTTTGAAAAGATGAACAGTACCGATAAACTTCTAGCTAAACTTTCCAAAAGAGAGAGAGAGATGACCCAAGTTAACAAAATTATATATGGAAGAGGAGACATCACCATAGACAGTTCTGAAATTCAGAGGATCATTAGAAACTATTTTGAAAATTTTAGCTTCAAAGAGCTAGAAAATCTCAAAAATATCAATAGATTCCCAGAGACATAATACCTACCCAAGTTAAAACACAGAATGTAGAAAACATACACAGACCAACATCAAGTAATAAAATTAAAGTAGCTACTAAAAGCCTTCCAACCAAGAAAAGGTCAAGACCAGATGAATTCTCAGTCACGTTCTACAGACCTTAAAGAAGAACTAATGCCAATTCTTTTCAAATTATTCCATGAAATAGAAACAAGGAAACACTGACAAATTCATTCTATGAAGCCACTATCACCCTGCCACCCAAACCAGACAAAGATAACATCAAGGAAGAAAACTTTATACCATAATTCCTGATGACAATAGATGCAACAATTCCTAATGTTGACAAACTGCAATGATAACACAATAAGAAGATTGTATGCCATGATCAAGTGGATTTCACCCAGGGTGGCAAGATTGGTTCAATGTAGTCGAATCATTAAATATAATTCACTACATAAATATAGTTAAGGACAAGAATCACATGCTTATCTAATAGATGCAGAAAAAGCATCTGGCAAAGTCAAGCACCCATTTATGTTTAAAATGCTAGTGAAACTAGGGCTAGAAGGAACTCACATCAACATTATTAAGGCTATATTTGACAGACCCAAGGCCAACATCATGAAGGAAAACTGAAAGCACTTTCTCTAAAATCAAGAACAAGACAAGAATGTTCACTCTCACCATTTCTGTCCAACATAGTCCTTAAAACTCTCGCCAGAGCAAGAGAAGGAAAAAAATTAAAGTGGTACAAATAGAAAAAGAAGAAGTCAAGTTATTTCTGTTTGCTGATAACAGATCTTATCTTTAGAAAACTCAAAAACTCCACCAGAAGTCTTCTAGAACAGCTAAATAAATTTAGCAAAGTAGCAATATATAATACCAACATACATAAACCAATTGCTTTCCTGTACTCCAATAATGAATATCTTGAAAAAAGAAATTAGAAAGACAATCTCATTCACCATAAGTTCAAAAATGCTTAGGAATAAATCTAACCAAGGAGGTGAAAGACCTCTATAAAGAAAATTATATAACAATCAGGAAACAAATTGAAGAATATCTTAGAAGACAAAAGGACCTCCCATGTTCTTGGATAGGAAAAATTAATATTATTAAAATGGCCAAAAACATTATACAGATGCAATGCAATTCCCATCAGAACACCAATGGCATTCTTCACAGAACTAGAAAAAAAACAGTTCATTTGGAAGAATAAGAGACCCAGAATAGTCAAACGAATCCTGAGCAAGAAGAGCTGAAGTCATCACAGTATCAACTATACAATTGTACTATAGAAATATAGTAAGAAAAAGAGCTTGGTGATGGCACCAAAAGAGACATGAAGACCAATGGAATAGAATAAAAGACAGAGAGACAAACCCACCTAGATACAGTCATCTGATACTAGACAAAAATGCCAAAAACATTCACTGGAAAAAAGGTGAACTTTTTAACAAATGGTGATGGGAAAACTGGATATCCATATGTCGGAACAAAATGGGATCTCTAACTCTCACCTTGCACAAAAATCAACTCAATGTGGATCAAAAACCTTGGAATTAGGCCAGAAATTATGTAACTCCTAGAAGAAAATGTAATCTCAATATTCCAACATATTAGCACAGGCATTGACCCCCTTAACAAGACTTCCAAAGTGCAAGAGATAAAACCATGAATAAATAAGTAGGATGGTTTCAAATTTAAAAACCTATGCATATCCAAGGAAACAATTAAGAATGTGAAGATAGAGACTGCCAAATTGGAGAAGATCTTTGCCATCTTCCCCTCAGATAGGAGATTAATATGTAGAATACATAATGAACTCAAAAAACATAACAGCAAAAAAATCATAACACAATTATTAATGAGCAAAAGAACTAAAGAGATATTTCTTAAAAGAAGAAATACAAATGGCTAATAAATATATTTTAAAAATTTCAACATCTCTACTAATCAGAAAATGCAAATCAAAACCACATGAAGATTTCATTTCACTCCAGTTAGAATGGAAATTATCAAGAAACAAATAATAATAAATGTGGAAGAGAATTCGGAGAAAATGTTACACATATACATTGTTGATGAGAGTGTAAATTAGTACAACCACTCTGGAAAAAACTAGGAAGATTCCTCAAAAAAACTAGGAATGAAAACACCATATGACTCTGCTGTCCCACATCTTGATATATATCCAAAAGTTCTAAAATCAGCATATTACAGTGATATAGGCATGCCAATTCACAATAACCAAGCTATGGAGCCAGCCTAGGAGCCTCTCAACAGAAGAATGGAAAGTGTGGTATATATACACAATGCAGTTGTGCTCAGTCACAAAGAATAACGAAATTATGGCATTTCCCGGTAAATGGATAGAACTGGGGAACGTGATGTTAAGTGAAGTAAACCAGACCCAGAAAGTCAAGGGTCAAATGTTTTTCTTTCAAATGTTGAAGCTAGACCAAAATAAGAAAAGAAAAGAAGAAGGAAAAAATGAAAAGAAAAAGAAGGAGGGGAAATCCCATGAAAATAGAAGAGGGATCAGCAGAGGAGACAAAGGGGATTGAGAGGGAGGAGAAGGGATGGGAAAAGAGAGGATCAGTGGAAAGAATCCCATCAAACTTTCCTGTGTACTGTATGAAGATACCACTGTGATTTTCACACACACTACACACACGTTTTTTTTATTTAAAAAAATAAATAGAAGAAAGATCAGTAGAGTAGAGCAAAAGCAACAGGGGGAGGAGGAAGGGATGGAAAGGGGAAGTATCGAGGACTAAATTAGAGCTAATTCTATTTCATGATTGAATATTTGTGTCAAAATGAACCCCAATATTAAGCACATCTATAATGAACTAATAAAAAAGAGAAAAAAATTCTGCTCATGGATCCCTTGCCTATGAGATAAAATGTAAATGCCAAATCCTTTATAATTAGACACTAATCCATATTTTAGGCTGTTATTTCCTATTTTTTCCCCTGTGCACATACATTCTGACCAAGTGACCTCTTTAATATACATTTTTTAAATGTTTTACCTTTTCTTATAATTCATCCTTTCTGAAATGCCCTCATTTGATTTCTCTAGTTTCTTGATACTCTTCAGTGCTTACCTTTCCCAGGAGACAATGTGTATTCATATATTTAGGAGGGTGAACTCTGGAGTCATATAGCCCTGGTTTTAAATCAGCTACTTAATCATTGCGTATTCTTGAGACATTTGCAGAGGTTCTCAGCACCACAATGTTCACCTGCATTGTGATGATAATAATAATGACCACAAAGGGTTGTTGGCATGGTATAATAAAAATAATATATTCAAAGACCCAGCACAATGTCTTGAAAACAATGTTTGAAAAATTCACATTATGGTTCCCCATTATTTTCCTTATCATCGTCACCCCTAGTCATCATCACCAATATCTCAAGGTTATATGATAATTCATATGCTGATCATAGTGCTCTGATTAGCATTAAAAGATCAATGAATGGTGGTAGTTTAAATTATCGTTATGATAATGTGCATGGTCATCTAATAAATTCACTCACCAATCAGCCCTTCTCTCTTATTCTTAAATATTTGACCTACACCAACCTGTACAACGATACTCACCATAAGATATCATAATAATCTGTTTACGAGTTTCCCTTAGTTTATTAATTATTACCAGTTGACAGTGTAACACCAGAGCCTAGTACCAAATGGGCTCTTAGCAAATTCAAGTTGGATGGATGTACAGAGTCAACGGTACACACTGGGCCATCTTCATTATTCCCTCTGCCTATTTATAGCCTATACCATTGACCAGATCAGTGGATATCCAGAATGAGAATAGATTAGGATTACTAGAATAGGACAGAGGACACATATCATTGGCCTTAACAGCAACTAGTTTTTAATGACTAAACTAAATGGACTCCCTTAAAAGTCACCTAGAACTTCCCAGTTCCCTCAGGAAGCCCCTGGCTGCAACTAGCAGGGCCATTTTGGTGAGACTTGCAGCCGGCCTATGAGACTTCTCCAAACACTCATTACTGATCTGGGATGAGTCATAGGAACTCACCACTGGTCATTAAATGATTCCTTCAGCGTTTTAGGATTTGGAACTACCATCCTGCTCCATGGAAAATTTTAGAGGAAATTAGATTATGGTTGGGAACATTGGCCAACTAGATGAAAGAGAAATTAGTGTATTTAATAAATACCCAGCTTTGTGGCTTTTAACTACAGTCCACGTTTCATCTTCTATCAAAAAAGCAAAGTATTAACTCATTCAAAACCTCACTGAAGCTAACTTCAGAGAGAAGATATAGATGTCTGTTCTCTGTGCAAAAGAAAAACGAGGCCTCAAAAATATATATATGCTAAGGCAAACCCCAATAGCAAAATAAATACTGTATAAGTCTTGAATTTTCCTGCCTGGCAAGTATAGCACATTGTTCTCAAGAGAGAGCACTTCACTGAAATTAGTAAAGAATTTGGCATCCAGAAGATCTGACTTCAAGTGTTGACATGATATTTTCTAGCTAAATTACCTTGTATAGTTTAGTTTACTTATCTTAGCCTCATTTTTTTTCTCACCAAGAACAAAAGGGAACAGCACTCTCCATAGCATCTTTATGTCAAGCACATGGCACCACAGTGCTTGATATAAAGATGCTCAGTAAATGTCATTTTCTTTATAGTTTTCCCTTGGCTCTTGGCTTATTCTTGCAAATAAAAGTCTTAAAAATTTATGTGAGGGAGAAACAAAATGCATACCAACCCAACGCTGCATCCATTCATACAGATGCAGAAACAAACTCTACAAAATAGCACATCATTCCTGATCTTAGTGTTCTTTGCTGCACATTGGTATCCAAATATAAGCCTAACTATCAAGGGATTATTCAGCTTCCAAAAAGAATCATTTACTTCACACAAAAGGATTAACCACATGACTCATGTTAATAATGAGTCCCCCAATGTGCCTATAAAATAAAATTCATTTTTTAAAAAAAAATATTATTAAGTAACTTTGAGTAATAATCCCCTGTGTGAAACAAAATAATGCTTCCTGAACTTAAATAAAGCCTACCAGTTTGGCTACATGTCCAAAAAAAAAAACATGCCAGACGATGAGAAAAATCCCTCTGGTAAAAAGAAATATCTCTAGTTTGCTTGTTAGCTTTGTGGAACGATAGGCTCATTTTTCTTCAAGTGCCATCCTTGACATGCACTTACAATAGTGAAGATCAATTCAAAGACCAGAAAAATTATTGTCAATGATTACTTTTCCTGTGCACCAAATATAATATATAATATATATATAAATATATATAATGTGAATTCTCCCAACAACCAAATGAGATAGATAGGCCACATTATCATCAATACTATATTAAATATTATTATTTTATGAAAAAGGAAATATTGATATGCAAGGATCTCGCAGGACACACCTGCCATAGAATTCAAACTCACTGGTGTCCAGCTTCAAAACTCTTATCTTTTCCTCTAACTGCATTGGGCCTCACTGTACAGAGACAAATATGCGCACCACCATGAATCAGTTCAAATATAACTATTCTCAACATGCAGTTGACAGACATACGATTATATTTTTGGAAATTAAGGAGAAATTCATAGGGATGTAGCATTGAAACTAAGCTTAAAAGGAAGAAAATACAAGATCACAATTTTAAATTTCCCAAGCATATTCTCTGAACACATTCAGGTGAGATCACAGATCTGATCTTCAACAAAAATCTACATTCATTGGTTGGACTTGGATTTGTATGGATAACCCAAGACTATCAAGATAATGATCGTTATTGCTAAAGGAATAATCAGTTTAGTAGAAAAAAAAACTTGTTAAAAAGTAAGAGGAAAATATATACATAAGCAAAACCCTTCTAATGGACTTTAAAAAACTTTCAGGTTTTTCCCTTTCTGCAGAAATTGCTGTCTTCTTATTCAGATCCTGGACCAAAGGAAAGAACTGTTCAGACCTCACTGGGCTGTGATTTCAATTAAACATCAGAAAAGAAGAGAAAGAGTTGACAGCAAACAGGTTACAGAATCAGGAAAACATTCTCTACCCGGCAAACAGCTCAGCCTTTGTGTTCCATGTCATGGTTGGAGAGCCAAAGAAACGGCAAGTCATTGACAAAGTTGAGGCCCAGGATCAGGAAACATCCAGACTAGTTCAGGAGACTACCGACCTTCTCCCAGAGCATGCCACCATCCAGGCCCCAAGAGCATCAGGGAATAAAGTATCAGCTTCCTATGTTGGAGGCACAGTAGCTCACTCTGGGACAATTTCTTTCTCTTTTTAAATTTGCTTTCATTCTTCTTTTTCTCTAACTCAAAAGTAAAGACGGGTCAATAAACATTAGTAAGAATAACTAGAAAATGAGAAAACTGAACATGGGGAAGAGGAAATAAAACAAATAAGATGTCAAACATGAGGAGAGGTTTCTTTGATGCAGTACAACAACAACAGAAAAAGAAAACTAAGACATAAAAAAAAAGGAACTAAAACAAATAGAATGTTATATCTTGGAGCAGAATTTGTGTATACTAACCAGGAGACAATGTCAGGTCAAATTCTGTCATGTGCTGGCATGATGCTATTATGAGTGGCATTATGATCTCCAAACCAATGAAAACACAGTATAGCAAAGTGGTTCAGAATCTGTGGTCTGGAGTCAGAGACCTGGATGGAAATCACCACTTCACCACCTATGCACACCTAAGCCAATTTCTTAAACCTCATAAATCCAACTTTTATTCTTTTTATAATTTCTAAACAAAAAAATAGCAGTAATTACATCACATGGCTTTATATAAATATTATATAACATCACGTAGTGCTTAGCCCAGTGCCCAGCATACAGTAAGCTACCAATTTAAATAATAATCCTTAACAAATTAGTATCATGGAAGGTAAGCTCCTTGATTTATGTGGGAATTTTACTATTAGCCATTGCTGAGAACAATAAACAAAATGCAGAATACTAGACTTTTTTTCCATTTAAGCCCCCAGTTTTGCTTATTGAATAACAAAATTGGCATCATCAAGTATGCATCCCCCCCCCCAAAAAAAAAACCTTTTAAAATACAATACCTTCTCACTGGTATCAATTATACCCACGGTCCTAATGGACTTACAATGGGTCAAGTATACATACAAGTAATATAGTCAATTTTAGTGCATCTTCCACCCAAGATAGAATAGTTTTTAATCACTAGGTTATATGGGGAAAATAGTAGGTAGAATAACTAGACTATAGTTTTAGTCTAATAAGTTATAGATTAAAATTAGTATGGTCAGAAAAGAGAATAACACCATAATCTCTCTTCACCAAAAAATACAAGAGAATAAAGTTATAGACAACTAAATCCTAAAAGCCCTGCACTGAAACTAACAAATATCATTTTTCTCTAGATTTATCACAAAGAGATTAATATGGTTTACTAAAGAAAGAATCTCCCCAGGCATGGTAATTCAATATATGAGAAAATTAAAAAAGAAAATAATATCTCAGTACATACATAAATTATTTCAATAGATATATAAAGTAAGAAAATTTAGATTTGTCTATGATAAAACTCTTAGCCAATTATCAATGACAGGAATGAACTATCAATGACTTTCTTTCATGATAAGAAGCTAGCAAAAACATACTACAAAGATGATACTCAATGATGAAACTTTGCAGGATTTCTATTAGAGTCAAGAAAGGATAATAGCATAGTCTCCATAATGATTTGTCCTAAATATATAATAAGACAAGAAAAAGGAATGAGCCATAGGATTTAAAATTGTCTTTACATATTAGAGCTGATAAGATTATCAACATAGCTAATCTAAGAAAAACTACAAATAAACTAATTGAGGAACCATGAGATCTCAAAAGTGTTGACAAATATAAAAAAATTCATATCAATAATAATGTTACATGAGAATAGTCATAATGTTGAAAAGTAAGATATTTGTCAGAGAAATGTAAATCAAAACCACAATGAGTTATCACTTTACCATAATGACTATTATTTTAAAAAAAATAAATAAAGAAAAGAAAGGTAATTAGTGTCAATAAAGATGTGGAGAAAAGGGAAACTTCACACATTATTAGTGAGAATTTAAATTAATGTAGCCATTTTGGAGACCAGATTGGAGGTTTCACAAAAAAAATAAAAATAAAATTTCCATATGATTCAGCAATCCTACTCCTGGATATATATTTAAAAAAAGGAAAATCAGTATGTCAAAGAGATATGTGTACTCCCATGGTTAATGAATGACTTTCCCCAATAGCCAAGATGTGGAAACTAAATGTACAACAACTGATAAATAGATAAAGAAAATATTCTAAAATATGCTGCATATATACTAAGAAAAACTAGTCAGCCCTAAAAAGAATGAAATCCCATCATTTGAGACTCCATGGATAAAACTGGAGTCATTATGTTAAATACATAAACAAGGCACACAAGACAAGTATTGAATAACTCACTTTGTGAGTAGAAGATAAAAAAGTTATTTCCATCCATGTGGAGAGTGATGGTTATTACCAGTGCTGGGAAGAGGAGGGAGGGGGATAATCACTGGGAACTATGTTTCAGTTAGGAATAAAAAGTTCTACTGAGCTATTGCCTAGTTATGTGACTATAGATTGTGATTGTGTAATGTATCTCAAAAAGCTAGGAAAAAAGGATTATGTCTTTGGCATATGGAAGTAATAATTGAAAAGATGAATGGGCTTAACCTGGTTATAAAATAAACACATGCAACAGGACATCACATTCTACCTCGTTACTGTGCATGATTTTTGTGTTTTTATGTGTCAGTTAAATAATTTAAAAGGGAAAAACAATACTTAGTGGATACATTTTTAAATATTTATAAAAACAGGAAGAAAATTCTCAATTATTCTTAAGAAGCATTAAGAGAAAACAAAGAGAGTTATGTCATGGCTACTAAAGAACATGCTTAAAAATCACAAAAGTATTAAAGCAACCCAAACCATCAATTTAATTAATGAAATTTCAAATAAAAGCCCTACACAATTTTCCCTTTGCAATTTTGCACATTTATCTCAACATCCATCTGTTTATTTAAATAACAAAATTTAGCCAAAATATTTCTGAAGAAAAAAATAGGAGGTAGCACTTGACTAAATATCTATTAAGACACATTTTAAAACTGTAGAAATTAAAACAAAGTGAGAGTGGAGCAGAGAGCCAGGTCAGTGGAGCTCACTTTGGAGCATAAATAAATGTGTGAAGCTGGCATATGATAGAGATGGCATTCTCAGTCAGTGGGAAGGAAAACAATGTTCAATAAATCACATGGTTTTCCACTTGGAATTCATTTCATATGCATAAATAATAAAACAGTAAATGAGAGATTATTTTCATATTAGAGAGAATATAAAACTCATCATTTTTGTTTTCAGGGCTAAGAACTGAACCCTGGAACTTGCACATGCTCTGCCTAAGCACTGAGTGAGGCACTCCTGTGCAGAATAATAATTCTATCTTGGAAAAAAAGAACCAGATTTTGAGGGAAAAGCATCAGTTTTTTTCTTTATAGAAAAGCATTGATAAAATACCATCGAAATTAAAATGTCCTTCACTACCAAACACACCATGAAGTATATTGAAGGAAAGAAAAATGGCAAGCTTATATAAGACATTTGTGATGTATGAAACCAACACAGATTAGAATTCTGAATCTAGGGAAATAACAAATCCGTCTAAACAAACCAACAATGTGACTTCAAAGTTCACCAATGTTTGGGGACATGTGATTCAGAAGAGCCACTGAGCATGTGAAAAGTTTACTCTCCTCACTAGTAAGAAAGAAATTGCAAATTAAAACAACAGTGAAACAGCATTTCACAGCAAATAATTTGGCATTAAAGAGTCTGTCAATAGCAACTGTTGGTAAAGACTTGAGAAAAATAAACTCTCAGACCCTTCTGGTGGGAGTGTAAATTAGAACAGTCACTGTGGAGAGCAGTTTGTCTGTAGATTATAAAATTTTAAGTGTTCAGATCAAATGAACTTAGAATTGCACTTCTGAAAAATGCCTGCACATTGTACCAAAGGACCCAGAATGTTCTCGCTAGTATTGTTTACAATGAAGAAAAACTGGAAATGACTTTGATGTCCTTTAACAGGAGATGGGTGAATAAAATGTGGTATAGTCATCCAATTTACCACAGAAAGAAAAAATGTAAACTTGAGCATAAAATATGGGAAAAGCTAGTTATGAAACTATATGCAGAATAAAATCATTAGGCAAAATTTGAAAAATAGTAACAACACATATTATTTATGGCTACATCCCATAATAAACATGGAAAGTAGAGGCTGAAGTGATCAATACCAAAATTGCTGTTGGTGGTTGTCTCTAGGGAAGGGGGGATAATATCAGGGATAGGAGAAAAGGGTTTCAACATGGTCTGTAATGTTCTATATTTTGAAAATAAATTGCATGGTAACATAAATTTTCAAATTATAGTTAGGCGGGAGCCTCCCCAGGAAAATCTGACTCTGTCTCTAGAATGTCAGCAGCAGGAGCAAGGAATATGATTGTTTTCTTTCTTCCCTCAGATTATAAAAGGCATCAATCATTATTAGGTCTTCTAGTCCAAGAACTGTTTCAGGAACAATGGGAAATGCTGAGATGAACCAAATACTACCCAGGTTTCCCGGAAGCTCAGTGTTATAGTTGGGATGTGAGGGGTCCCCCAAAAGCTTATAAGGGAGACAATGCAAGAAGGTTCAGAGAAGAAATGAATATGTTATGACAGCCTTATCCATTCAATAAATTGGGACTGATTGAGCAGTAACTGAAGGCAGGTAGGGTGTGGCTGCAGAACATGGGACATGGGGAGCGTGACTTTGGGGTATATATTTGTACCTGGTGAGTGGAGTCTCTCTCTGCTCTCTGAGCATCATGTGAGCTGCTTCCCTCTGCCATACTCTTTTGCCATGATGGTCAGCTTCAGCTCAAGCCCTGAGGAATGGAGCTGGCTGTCTATGGACTGAGATCTCTGAAATCGTGAGCCAAACTTTGCATAAACTTTTCCTCCACTACAATTGTTCTGGTTGGGGTTTTAGTCACAGCATAGGAAAAAATATGACTAAAATGCTCAAAATATATTTGGTTAAGTAGGCATTGAACCTCACATAGTTCCACACGTGCATTTTCACATACACTAGCGCACACACACACACACACAAACCGTGCATAACCACAACATTAAATTGCCACCTGCCATAGATCTAAGATTTTTTCCAAGGTTAGAGGAAATCACTTAACCCCTTGTCTTTCAATCTGGGATCTCTTTTGCTCATCCATTTGAACTTCTTAAACTAGCATTGTCCAAGTCAAATGGAGACTTCAAATCGTCCTTCATACGTGCTTCCACAGTCTAACTGTTCTCCACAGCTTCATTCAATCCATCACTGAAAACATTTAAAGGATTTCTTCTAGATACGTTAGAAAATTTTCTTATTTTCCCAAATGGCCCTATGTGATTCATATTTTAATTTCATTTTATTTATAAGAAAACTATAACACAACAGACAGTTTGTTAATCCGTATAATGGGAATTCAAAGTCGGGGTTCAATGACCCCAAGGTAAAGCTCTCTCCACTTAAAGACAGCTGGGAATCCACTTGCTGAATCAGCTTCCTCTGCCACCACTTCATTCAGAGCTTCATCCCAGGCATCATGGAAAGAATAAAAGATAAATAAGATGAGTCCGCTATAGAAGAGCCTGGGGTCCGGCAGTGGGCTTACCTCATTGGAGATACAAGAACCCGCTACAGACTAGGAGGTTGTAATTAAGTCATCCCACATTCCCTCCAGGCTGAACCAGTCTGCTGCCTTTCATCTCCGCACATAAGTCTTAGATTCCAGGCCTTTGCAGCTCCCACCAGATTTCCACATCCCTTTTGGCTTTGGGTGCCAAGAATTGATCACAGCCCTGCAGTGAGGGAAAGACCTGTGCTGTCTCCCTCCAGCCAAGAGTCCTCATGTGTGGTGTAAGGGGATCCCCTCCTTGGTCCAGCCCGGAGGTCTCAGTGCAATTAATGCTGCTTACAAGTTGCAAGAAGTAACACCTAAAGCCTCCCTGTTGACGGCCAAGCCCTGATGAATTTTTCAGATGTCTTGTATGATTTTTCTCCATGTCTCCATAGAGTGTCTGCTGAGCTCATCTGTAGCAGGAAGTGGGATCAGAGAAAACACTGAGAGAGGTAACGCGTACTCCCAGCATAGCTGGAAGAAGGAGAAAAGAAAAAAAAAAAACACTCAATTCCTGGATGTGCTCTGGCTACTAAGACTTTGAGTTTAGGGAAGACTTTTTTTTTCTTAATGCATTGACCACCACACTTGGAAAAAACTACCCAACCCTCCATCCCAATGAACTACAGAAGTGATTTATTATAGAATACCCTGGTGGGAAATTAACCGCATGTCCTTTGGAAAAAAACAAAAAAGTCAGCAAAAAGTTGCCTCAGTGCCAGTTTTTTAAAGGGCAATGGTGTCAGCTTCTTCTGCCTGCCCAACCTGAGTGGTGGGTGGAGGCGGAGGCAACAGGGCGAGGGGCGGGGCCGGAGAAAGTGAGACACACTGTGGATACTGGCGGGCAGCGCTGGAGAATGTGGAGGCCACACTGGAAGCCAGATTCCAGCGCAGAATCAGCAGGAAGGAGAGAGAGGGAGAGAGGGAGGGAGGGAGGGAGGGAGAGAGAGAGAGAGAGAGAGAGAGAGAGAGAGAGAGAGAGAGAGAGAGAGAGAACGCTGGGGTAAAAGTGTCTTCAGAGATGCTTCAGCTTTAGGGGGATCTTTCAACCCAGGAAGATCCTGCATCGCCCAGGAAAGTTCTGAAAATAAGGAGTCCTGGACGCCACCCAGACACAGATTTACAATTTTGGGACAATGGACACATGTTTGGGAACCTCTTTGGAGTTTGACACCCTTGAGATAGAAATGAAGAGCGTAAAGACAAGAGGTAGAGTCATTGGCTCAGAAAGCAGAGTCTGTCAGAAGAGCCTGCCTCTAAGCCTAGAACTTCCTGCTTGAAGCCTCCTTTCCCTTCTCTAAACTCATTCCCTCCACTCCTACCCCCTCTACTGTCCAGGATCAAGGCTCAGCCAACCTTACCCACTGCTCAAATCAGACTCTTGGGAATTATGACCACTCTTTCCCTCTCCTTATGCCACCCATGCCCAATATTGCCAACTGAGCTAATTAATATTAATCACAGAGATCCCTTTTCTCCTTCCTGTACTATTCAGCCATAGCCTTCTCTCACGTGAACTACTGAAATATCTCATAATCCCTCTGCTCGGGTTTGAACCCTCTCTCCAGTCTCTACCCTGAAGCTGACAGGACCTTGTGAAGTCTGATCGTTTGCTCTCTTGCACAAAAACTTCCAAAGAATGAGCACCTGACCATCCTTTCCTCGCTGACCTCCTCTGTTGCTGTTTCCCCACTTCTGTTTTATGCCTCCTGCCACACAAAACCTCCTCTGCTCCCCTGGCTGCTCTGTTGGGCTTCATACCTTCACACTCAAATATACCTCACGTCTTCACTTAAGAAGATGGAAACTCTACACCCCCCTGTGAAAAGCCTTCCCTAATCCCAACCATGTAAGTTAAGGACGTTTTCTTTGCCTCTGTAGAATCTTATGATTTACCCCATTAAATGCTTTGATTGCAGTTAAAACATTTCAAGTTAGTTGCCTGTAACTCTTTCTATTGGGTAAGACTCCTTGGCACTGGGATTTTAAATTCCAATTTGTGTCTATATTCCAAGACTGAAGATCAAGATGTGGCATTGTAAATTCTTAAAAATGTTCATTGCATTAAACCAACCTCTCCTGAAATCAACTGATGAATCTATTTTCTAATTATTTCCCCTGTAAATTGGTTCCCATGACACGGTTTGAGAGGCTCCAGTAACCCAACTAATCCTTGGATACCTGAAGTAGTCAATGCAGCTCCTTCTGATCTCCCTCTCTATCAATTGCCCTATAAGCTGGATCACAGGTTCATGAGCAAGATCCTGAGGTTGGGCAAAAGCCCCCCCCCGCCCTTTGACTAATATGTGATATGACTTGCTTATTTTATATTGCAAGGGATGTGCTCAGAGAGAACAGGTCTAGCACTACACATCCCCTGTAGGGCACAACTAGAATTCAAATCAGATCTCTACATCTCCAGAGAGTACACTATGTTGGTTGACATCACATTTTTCTAGTTTCTAACTACAGTATGAATTAGCATAACCAAAATATGAAAATAAAAGAGAATTTTAACAAGTTGGACAATATGTCTCCCACTGTCCCCACAGTATTCAGTATAAGACTTCAAATGAATTTCCTTTTTGCTACTTCTCGAATCTCATTGAGAAAATATTTAGTAAAGGGAATGGACACCAAAATTCAAGCCAGAACATTTATTTTACAAGGATTAGCCTTCTTGGGTCACATAACATCCTAGAAGAGTCACTTTAGTTGATAGTAAGGGTCCCAAAATGCTAACTGCTAGCATACCTGATCAGCTACCCACCCATGCAATCAGGAAGAAGGCAAAGGGTATCGTCAGGCACAGTCCTTTGACCTTCTGCGTCCTCTCTCTCTCTCCACTGTTGGTACCCTCCTTACCAACTGACCATCTCCATACCAAGTATATTAATATAATTTGAACTCACAAGGTCTAGACTAATCACAAATTTGTCAGTTTCTTACTTTTGGGACTTTAATAAGAAGAAATATTATTTATTTTCCAAAAACATTTTAAAAAATATTATCCATATGGACAATTAGAGTTTAAATATTTTCCCTTTCCTTGTAGAACTGAAAGTACTTAATATTGAGAACCATGGAGACAAACAAGTACTATTGTGAAAGGATGGTAAGGAGTCAATATAATCCTTCTGGAGTGTGACTCTCGATAACATGTAGAAAAATCTAGAAAAGTGTGTACACTTTGACCTAACAATTATACTTCTGTGACTATCCTAAGCCAGGTGTCAGCAAACATTGGGCCACAAGCCAAATCCAACCTGCTAACTACTTTTAAAAATAGAGTTTTTTGGAACAGAGCCACATATATTCTGGTACAAATCACCTATGGCTGAATACATGCTCCAATGACAGAGCTGAATAGTTCAACAGAGACTATGTTGTCCAGAAAACTCAAAGTATTTATTGTCTGGATCTTTATGGAAAGTTTTCTGGTCTTTTCATAATGTCCCTGGGTTGCTGCTGATCCAAGACCCTTGCATGAGCCATTCATGTGTTCTTTTAAGGATAGGGTTTATATGTCCTCAATGTCAGGCTTGTGGCCATGATGTCCTTCTATTTCCAAGCCCAGAGATGTACAAGCTCAGTTTGCTGACTCTACCCGGAGCCAAAGAGCAAGCCTACCTAATTGTGTTGTGTCAGAAATCAGCTGTGCCCCAGCCACCTGCCAGCCGGTAATGCCATGTTCTTCTCCACCCTGAAACTCCTTCCCTGAGCTCTTTGAGAGAATCCCAATCATTTCAACAGAGACATACAAGATTTGCCAAGCTCATTCCCCCTAACAGTGAGCTCCAACTGACTCAGATGGTAAGTTTCTCCTTCCATTCTTGGAAAAGGAACCACATTGTTGCCCCCAAAGAAAATCAACATCCTAAGAATGATCATAGTACCTTCTGATTCCATCTTTAGTAGAAGAAAAAATGAATAAATAGTTAAGATAATTATGACACCTGCTGAGCATATATTATTTTATAATTGAAAAAACAACAAAGCTGTTTTTAAAAATGATAATTAAAAAAAGAAAAAGACTAACTCATGAGTGGTTTTGAGGGCCAACTGATATATATGCAAACATCTAGATTTTATAAACTCTAACATGATTCATAATTAGAATTTCAATTATTATTAAGAAAATTTGGTACTCTGAAACAAGAGGAGATTATTGTCCATTTCTCAAAAGTAATCTTCATAACTTGCCATAAAATTTATTTAAATAATTAAGCTCACCCCAAAGCAAATAAAACAAAACAAAAAAATCATACATATAAATAATGTAGATATACATCTTCTTCTCCCCAAGGGGTAGCTTATGATATTTCAACAAATCCCTGAAATGGACAAAAACAAATCTCTATTTTTTTTTTACAAAAATACAATTCTATCCACCACGTATTCCCAAATTCGCTGAACTGGACCTCCCAGAAAGAGTCCTGGGTTCTGGAGAATTAACAAAAAGAGAATTTTTCAGTTTTATAAATTGTGACAAGTCAATGCTACAAGAAAACTTTGAGAATGTTTGGAGTCCATTCTTTATTTTGTAGATCAGAGACTGATGACAAAAGAAAAGAAATACTCTGTTACAGCCACAGAGAATTCATTGGTGAGTAGACCTACACTTGAACTTGTCTACTTCCAGGAGTAGACTCTGCTTCCTCCCTCCCAGGCCACCCTGCCTGAGTAGCATGAACCCTGCTGTCAGAACTGCCAGCCCTCACATCACCCATCACTCCTTCCTGGACAACTTTCCAGACCTGCCCTGAACTTGACTCCCTGACAGGTTGTACACCATTTCCATCTCTGAACTCATGGCTCATTTATCTCCCATTTGTGGCCCTGCCTTATACTTTGGCAAAGTACTAAACATATTCCTCCCACTTTTTCTCATTCAATTCGGGCTCTAAGCATTTGACACAGTCATTCATTCTCTTTGGGTGGCCTGTCAAGACCCTCACCTTCTGCACAGAACCTGGACAAAATTTTGGGAGTCTTTCCTATAAGACCAGATCTCCACACTGTGGAAAGATGAGGCTCAGACTCTCCTCTGTCTTGCTCCACAAGAACAACATTTGCTATTTTGGCCCTAACAGCTGGAAGTGTTGGCACCCTCTCCATCACTACTGGATGATACATGTGCACATGTGTAAATGCGGGTACCTCTTACTCGACTGGCAGGATTCATTTTCACACTAATAATTAACATCCCTTGGCACTTACAGAAGACCTTTCAGCTTTGAATGTAGCTCCTAAGCACATATTAATTGACCAGACTCACTGGCTCCAAACATTTACATTCTACCTCCCAGGCCTCTGGGTATTTATCTAAGCTACACCTCTGGCCCACGCAGAACTTTCTGCATCAGCTCTGACTTGTGAGGCTGACAAGTGCTCAGGGACTCCCAGTTTGTCAAGCCTGCCATCTGGACCCCATAGATTATCTAAATCACAGGACCCTCCAGCAGAGACTCAAAGGACCGTTGTTTCCAGAAGCTTCAGAGAAAAATGTTCAGTTGAGTATTTTGTTATCATGAGAGGAAATGTGCACAGGATTTTATATCCAGAAATACTCTGATACAAAACCCAGAACTCCCGCTGGGAATAATATCCACCCCTGAGCTCCATGTTGCATAGGTGAAACAGAGGTGATAATAGCTAAATGAATTGTTATTAGAATAGAAAATGAAGAATCTGATGGTTTCAGGGCAAACCCCTGGCATGTATTAGATAACCATCACTGTTCATTAAATGCTTTTATGATACTAATTTACTAAACCCTATGAGTTAAGGACCAATTTCTAAACTATTAGTTAATTTAGTTCAAGATTGGGGGACTGAGGCATCAAGAACTTAAATCACATGTGCCATATGGGAAGTAGGTGGTACTATGGTTTAAATATGAGGTATCTCTCAAAAGCTCAATGTGTTAGACAATGCAAGAATTCTCAGAGGTGAAATGTTTAGATTATGAAAGGTGTGACCCAATCAGTGGATTAATCTACTGTTATGAATTGACTGGGCAGTAAATATTGGTAAGTGGGAGTGGCTAAAGAAAATAGGTCAGTGGGGGTATGGTTTTGGGGTTTAGATGTTGTCTCTGGTGAGTGGAGTGTTCACTCTTTTTCCTAGTTACCATGTCCTGAGTTGCCTTCCTCTGCCATGCCCTTCTGTCATACCCTTCTGCCATGATATTCTGCTGTATCTCAGGCTCAGAGCCTGGGAGTCAGCTGACCATGGATTGAACTTCTAAAACTGTGAGTCAAAATAAGTTTTTCTTTCCTGCTTTGCATTATTCTTATCAGGTACATTGGTCACAGGATGCAAACCTTACTAAAATCAGTGAGGAGCTAGAATTGGAATCCAGAGCCCAACCTCTGCCCCACCATGCTGTCTGCATCTTGGTAGTGATTCCCAAGGACAGCATCTTTCCGCTGCACCATGGTATCAGTAAGGATGATTCAGCTCTCCTGAGTTGGAGATTTGGTGAGAATGCTCTAGTCTTTTCTGCTTTTGCCTTTGGTGTTTTTTCTTGAATTTGCACAAACACAATCTTATATAGACTTTACATTTTCTAGTCATAATGATGATGATAATGATTATAAGAAGTTACCAGAAATCATTTTTCATACATTTTCTCTGTTCTCAGTTCTATATACTCATTACCATGTTTTCTGTGGCCTGAAAAAATTTACTGAGGCAAGCGTCTTTTGGATGGAAGCAGACAAGTTCATTTCATAAAATCTCAACTCCACAGGGGCCCAAATTCACACACACTGCCTGAAAACTGGTCGTTCTGTCTCTTTCTCCTCTTTGGCAGAAATATTACAGATTTTAATGTGTTCAATTGGCCTGGTTGGCAGTAGTTACTCTTGCCAGATTCTGCATGAGGCTACAAAAACACCAAGATGAATAAAACACAAACTCTGCAAAGGAACTCTCCACCATGTGATAGATTCAACCATGGAAGAATTATTTCTTAGGAAATAGAGTGACCAGCTATTGGATTGGCAAAGGTTTCACTGAGAAGGCAGACTTCTGGATGGGATTTTAATGACGAAATAGCTTCGGTGGGAGCTGAGAGTGAGCCCAGGGATGCAAAGTTGTAAGGTTCTTCACAGCAAAATAAAGAAAGCAAGATACTGCATCTATACATGACGGGCCAACTGCTAATCCCTGGACTTTACCGTGCCTGAGAGGGACAATGAGTGATAGAGTTAGAACCACAAGGGTCAGACGCAAAAACTCAGGAGCTTGGAATTACATCTCCCTTTGAATTTAGAAGGCACAAAAATGTCAGATTGGCTGGATCGTGTCCCTCTGGATTGCAAGAGCTGCTGATACCCTTGCACCTGGTTCTCCAACCAAGACACATCTCCCCTTCACTGAGAGGCCCTGTCCAAGCCCTGAGTGGGTCCTTCCTCCCAGCACCCCCAGGCTCACCAACCACAAGGTACCCAAAGTGCTTATGGCAGCAGAAAGTGGAAGTTCTCCTCAGAGCATTGGAAAAATAAGTTGCTGAAAGGTTTATTTTCCTGCTCAGGATATTTTTATGAAGGAAATCCACAAGGCTTGTCACCACACACTCAACTATTTTTAAGCTTCCAGACCAGATCTGCTAGATAGGCCTTTGGGGACAGTAAGTGGGGCAGGAGGTAGGAGTTGCTCTTGGCTTTGGGTAGGCCCAGCCTTCTGGGAGCTCGGGGATTTGGTTTAGCTAGAGAACATTTCTGGGGAAGTGGAAGCAATCAGTCCCCCCGTCTCTGTGTGTTTCATTCTTCTTCCATGACCATGGGGAACCCCAGAGTTCTTTGACCTCTGATGACACAGGGCTGCCAAGAGAAAGGAAGCTGGGAACCCACCTCTGTACCACGGTGTCATACCCCAGACCACAGATAAAGGGACCTTAATGGGTTTTGTATTGTGTGCGGGGCCTGGGTCATGACTCAGCCGGACAGATTCCACTCTCTTCGCCCACACAGACCAAAGCTTGGGCCACAAGGGGATGGTGGGTGGAGGGCTGAAGAGCCAGAAAGGGCAAGACTGTGTGGGTGACAGGGCATTCTCAGAGTTTCCAACAATGGTGTTTCTCAGCACTGAAGTCCCAAAACCAGTCCAAATACAAGGTCAAGTGAAAAGGATCCAGGGTTTCCTGGTAACTAAGGTTGACTTTGTCACATTATGTCTAAATAATGTTGAAGTGATTGTTAAAAGCAAAGCAAAAGGCATGACAGCACATTCACCATGAAAAGCAGGAGCCATTGAGTAGATGCAGTAACCAACACTACAACAAAATAAAAATATCTTAGTTGTGCATTTCAATAGGGTTTGCAAGGTGTTTGTCACTTCTTCCAAATAACCTGCAAGGGTATGATATAATAGCAGCTTCTTCGTTTATGTAAGAAGCAATTTATGCAAACATCTGTTGTGCAGAGTAAATATAAAATAGAGCTCTTTCAAGTCCTATAAGATTTTGTAAATATATATGTTACATAGTAAACTGGGGGGAAAAACAGCTTATTTTAAGTAATAGGGCTATAATGGCTGAGATTCTGAAATTCAGACCAGTGAAATAAATTGCCTGATGAAAAGAAACCGTAAATAGCAAGACCAGATTTAAGACGAATTCTGTCTGGCCTAAGATAGGTGGCTTTTCCTCCTCTATAATGATCTATTTTTTTTACATTCATATGTCCTGTGTGGTGCTACAGAAATACAATGCTTCCCTGCTGTGGGTGTATTCATTATCTGCTCCTGCTTGCCACCTCCCTCCCAGCTCCCCTTCAGTGGCTCTGGCCCCCTTACCACCACCTCTCATGCTGTTTGCCTTCCTCTGGTCTTTCATTTACAGGCCCCACACACTCGAGACATTTGTGTGCATAGACATCTGTAGTAACAGAAGGATTTTATCACAGATGAGGCAATTTAAGGTTAGAGGTCAGGCATTACGGTTCTAAAAGGTCATGCACAATGACCCTCTTTAGGGGATATTTCACTACCTAGCTCTGCCCACTGCACTGCCCGGGAACCTCCTCTCTCCCCTTTCATCTTGTCTTCCATCCCAGAGCTCTGATAAAATATATTTGACATTGTGTCATTTTGACAAGACAATGAAAATTACCTTATTTTGTCAATCAAACCACTTTGGAGTCTTTTGTCACAATTGTCCCTTCCTCCAACTCTCCATCTCTAACCAGAAAGGAACAATTTTTGTCTGTGGCTCCTGCCAAGAAATACTTTTCCAGAAGCCCCCAGAAAGTTTCACTATCAAGACCCATGTCTACCCCTAAACCAGGCACTGGTAAAGAGAACGGACAAAAAATGACCAACAGGACTTCTCTCCCCATATCCTGTCAGGAAAGGATAGTGTCTGAAAAAAAAAAATCACGGCAAGAAAAGGAGACTGCGTTCAGTGTTCCCATCTTTGTTATCAGTTGCTATAACAATCTGCATATCAGGGTAGCTTCATTTTTTGTTGTTTTTACTTTAGATATTACATTTACTTCCATATTTTATAAGTTTAGAGAAGGCAAAGCAAAGGAATGTGATGGTAATTTGGGGTTAATATAAAGAGAAAAATATGAATCTCAATATACTTTAATATATATATATATATATATGTATATATATATATATATATACATATATATATATATATATATATATATATAGAGAGAGAGAGAGAGAGAGAGAGAGAGGGCATTAGAGAAATGCAATTGATTTTTTATTGTTCATATACACTATGACATTGCTAAATTTGGTTATGAGTTACAGTAGATTTTTTAAAATTTATTTATTAATTCCAATTTGTTATATATAATGGCAAATGCATTTCAACTGTTTTTAAGGATAAAAGTCCATTTTCCTTCAATAATTATAGATAGATAGATAGATAGATAGATAGAAAATGGATATGACAAAAGTTTATTTTCCACTTTCTGACATAGGTCAGGGAGCTCCCCTAGCAGTGATTCAGGTGCCTAGACTCCTTCTATTTCCACCATTTTGAACCTGCCCACCCAGCTGCAGGTGCTGGGGAAGGAGTTGAGGGCTGCAGGAAGGAGCAATTGGTTCTTTAGGTTTGTTTTATTTTGTTGTGGACTTTTTTAAAAAAAAATAAAAGCAATGATTTTTATTTATTTTTTTTATATTTGTTCTTTTAGGTATACATGACAGTAGAGTATGTTTTGTATATCTTACATACATGGAGTATAATTTCCCATTCCTGTGGTTACATTGGTATGAACATAGAAGAGTTATGTCTGATTCATTCATTGTAACTTTCTCATTCCCTTCCCTCCTCCCTTCCATTCCTTCCCCATTGTCTAATCCAGTTAACTTGTATTCTCTCCTCCTCCACTCCTTGTTGTGTGTTAGAATCCACATATCAGAGAGAGCATTTTGTTTTTGTTTTTGGGGGGAATCGGCTTATTTCACCTAGCATGATAGTCTCCAGCTCTATCCATTTACTGGAAAATCCTTAATTTTATTCTTTTTGTGGCTGAGCAATATTCCATTGGAGTGCTTGATTCTTAACCACTTCCCCTGGAAATGACCCATTACTTCCAGTCACATTCCATTGGTCAGAAGTAGTCATATGGTCAGCCCAAGTGCAAATAAGTCTGGGAAACATCAAGAAGCACATGGATGATAGTCAAAATCAGCAGGTTCTCACTCAAGACAATAGCAGATCCAGTGCTGAGGGTCCTCTTCCTGCTTTACAGATGGTCATCTTCTGATTGTACCCTCATATGGTAGGGAGAGAGATGAATTGTGTGCCCTTGTTAATTTTAATCTCTTGATTATATCATGCAGGCTTCATGTTCATGACATAATCTAATTTTAATAATCTCTTAGAGATCCCACTTCCAAATACTAGTACAGTGGAGAGTTCACAGAGCCAAGACTGTATTTCCCTCAACAAAGAGTCATCTCATCAAAATCATCTCATCATCTCATCTCATTATTGATATTTCTCCTATCAATAAAAGTAACCATCAGAAGTTCCCGAGTTACAGTCTTTTCTTAAATCTTCAATTGTTCCATACTAATCTTTAGGCCAGGTTCAACATGTAACTCCTGTCCTTCCCTCTGGGTCTAATCCCCCATACTTTATGCATTTACTTCAGTTGTAAATGACATCTGGGCACAGAATTTTTTTTATTACCCCAAGCAAATATCAAGGATGAATTTTGTTTTACTCATCATTCACTCCTTATCTGCATTGGGTCTGACACTCCTACACAAGTGATAAACCAAGAAAATTTAGTCTCAGAGTTGCATTTCACTAACTTAAACATGATTCTCTAAATTGTCTTTTTGCAAATGAAAACTCTTCCTCATCATTTTCTCTAGACTTTGGCATCAAACAAGAATTGCATCATTGACTTGTGGTCTAGGTCTTCTTTACTGAGACTTGGAGGTTGAGTTAAGAATGAGGAAATTTGAATGGTTTCCAATTGAGTCCTATAGCTTTCTTCCTGTGGTAGACTTTTGCCTCCAGAAAATTCTAGGGAAATCCAGTGTGGGCTGAGGCTGACAAAAAGTTCAAAGTTCTAATCCCCTGTAGAGAGAAGTGTGTTTGTTTCTTAGCCACAATTAATTTAAAGAAAGGAGCAGATCTCTTTGCTTGGTTCAGTGCCCCCAAAATATTATCAATCTCTGCAACCCGTGGGAGATCCAAGAGCAAGAATTAGAAATAGAAAATTGAAAGAAATAGTCTTTGATTCGAACAAGTTTTTCCTTTAGTGCATTTTGATTTTTCAAAAAAAAAAATGTATTCTTAGCAATTCCCTGCCATAACTGAAGTTGTCATTTATAAAGAGAACCCACCTCAACATGTTGCCAATGTTAGTGTCAGGAGACGGCTCCGACCCCTGCTTTGCAATGAACTAGCTCTGGGACCTTAAGCAAAACAGCCCACTCCCTGAGTCTGTTCCATTACTGAATATTAAATAAACTTAAGGTTCCTTCCAATGTGAGAGACCATGTCTAGCACAGAGTATCTTGTCAGTTTCTCCATAGTATCTGCTATGGCTTGAATATGGTTTGTCCCCTCCAAAACTAATCTTGAAATTTGATTGCCATTGTTGTGATATTGAGATGTGGGGATATTAAGAGGTAATTAGGTTGTTTGGGGGCATTTGTGCATTTCTAGTGGAACTGTTTTAGTTCTTGCCAGAGCAGGCTGATTCTTTCAAGCCTTAGTTATGTAAAACAGACCTGTGCCTTGTGCTTTTCTCTCCCCCAGGCCCTTGCACATTTCTGCCATGTTATGATGCAGCACAAGGTCCTTGCAAGAGGCAGTGACTCAATCTTAGACTTCCAGTCTCCAGAACAATGAGATAAAGAAACTTCTCTCCTTTGTGAATTACCCAATCTAAGGTAGTCAGTTATAGCAACAGAAAATAGACTAAGACAATATCATTATCATTGTGAAATGATTAATGGATCATATCTATGGATTTTTTCTTCTTTAATCTTATAATAGAATGAAATAATCTTAATATTTCTATTGTGGAAATTCATTCAGGCTCCACATACTGTTCTCATGACTTATCACCACCAACCTTGTCAAATACGAATAATTGTAACCGCGGATAATTCAGAATATTTGTATAATTAATCTTTAGAAAGAAATTTAACTGATTTTCACAGTAGAGTCAGTCTCCAATTCTGTTCGCCTTGAGGTACAGCAATCCATATCACATAATTTTGTCACAGAACCTACAATAAGATTTCCTGCGTATATATAAAGTAATTTTTCTATCCTTGACAAGGTGTGCCTTAAAATATGCAGAAATTATTTGTTTGATGACTGTAATTCAACTATAAAAGTTTACAAGGACTTTAGAATTTTATAAAACTTGCAATGTGATCTCTTATTATGGATGGACTTTGTATTTTTGCAAATCCTGTCACATCAAGTGGAGATTTGAAGGCTCAGAACTGTGTGGTTGAAAAGAAAAACAAAGACAGGAGAAAAAGAATGAGGCAAATAAGAACAAAGTACCTTATCCATTCTGTTGTGAAAACTCCCTGTGAAATTTAAATGCAAATCCTTATGAAACTAGTTCTGATATTCATAAGATTTTTCCTATTATTTGTGATGTGGAATATGCAAGTAAGATCCCCAGATATAAAATTTGATACAAGACTTTTCTTCATAATCAAATATTGTACAGTACTGATATCATTGTGTATCATAATTATAAAAGTCCACGTTATACATTGAATGTAAGTATTATGACTTATGCGATTATCTTAGTTGGGGCTGCCATAACAGAATACCATAGACTGGGTGTCTTAAACAACAAACATTTATTTCTCACAATTCTGGAGACTGAAAGTTCAATCTCAAGGTACCAGCAGATGCCATGTCAGTTAAGGGTCCTCTTCATGGTTTAGAGATGATCATCTTGTGATTGGACCCTTACATGGCAGGGAGAGAGGTGCATCTTGAGGTAGAGAGGGAAGATGGGAGGGGAGGGGAGGGGGGATAGTAGGGGAAAGGAAAGGTAGCAGAATACAACAGTCACTAATATGACATTATGTAAAAATGTGAATGTGTAACCGATGTGATTCTGCAATTTGTATTTGGGGTAAAAATGGGAGTTCATAACTCACTTGAGTCAAATGTATGCAAGATGATAGGTCATGAGCTTTGTAATGTTTTGAACAACCAATAAAAAAAAAGAGATGCATCTTGTGTTTCTGATTTTTTAATTTATTAATTATATCATGAAGGCCCATGCTCAAAAATAATCTAATCCTAATTACCTTTCAAAGACCCGACTTGGGTATTAGTTTTAGCATATGAATTTTAGGATGATGCAAACATTTAGTTCATAAGAGTAATATATTCTGATCCTCAACATTTTTATAAGATTTATATAATCTGTTATTACTATTACAGCTCCTACTCAAGAGTCTGCTGGATTTAATGAAAATGTATCAAGTCTCACATGCATTTAGTATGTCATCAGGGACCCTAGCTGAAACTGCCCACTAATATTTTCTGCAGGATCTATTGTATTTTAATAATAAATGAATTACTTTCCCAGCTTCTCTAGATGTTCACACTCACCTTTGAGGGCTGACTTGTCTTTGCTTACAAAGCAGAAGGTCAAACATTTTAATGAAACTTTGTTTTTCGGAGAAAAACATGATTCCACAATTCCAATTCTTCAAGATAATGAGAATAATAAGCCATCCTGTGCACAGTAGAATAAAGTTGGCCATCACGTGGGTGGAAGTATAACGGCAGGTTATCTTTCTTTTCATGAAAACTGTGTGTGGTGTGTGTGTGTGTGTGTGTGTGTGTGTGTGTGTGTGTGTGTGTTTCTGGGAGGGCTTCAGATGAGGCCTGGAGGAAATGCAAGGAAATTGATGGTGGTAATGTCATACTTTCATGTGATGATTTCTTGGGTCAGATTGCAAATAGCTTTGCACATTTTACCCAAGGAATTTTTTGAGCAACCTGAAGAAGTAAGCATGATTTTTATTTCTGCTTTACAGAGAAGTAAACTGAGATACAGAAAAGTAATTTGCCCAGCATTATGCAATAGTAAGTAGCAGAATATGGATTTGAACTCAGGCATCTTGATGGGCACTATCACTGGGAAGGGAGGAGCTGGATTTTGCATTACAGTAAGTCACTGAGACTGGGTAAGCTGCTCAAGGGAGGAGTCAGAAGACAGATTGCCAATGGGGTACTCAGTCAATGGGAATTATAGCAATAACTGGTCTTAGATAAGTGGCTTAAGCTAGGCTCATATTTTACCAAATCCTCCATAATTTTAGCGGCACTTATTAATCAGTAAGTAGTTTACTAATAACCTTGTTCTTCGGTGTTTTGAGTGCTTGCGAGTTTACATGCATTATTTAATTGCCTGCATTTTTAAAATTTGTTTCTTAAAATAGTGTGGACTTTCATTCAAGAAAGAAATTAGAGATCCACACATGTTAGCTAGGGAGAGTTTATAGGCTTCTGGAACAACAGGGGATAATCCAGTGCATTCAGACCCAGCTTGGAAGACTGAAACAGCATAGAAAAGGAAAGTTTGTGACTCGTGTTGGAAAAGAGGTTCTTGTCAGGTTCTGCCAACATGGATCATGGTGGTCTTGATGCATTTTGAAGAGAGGATGGAGCCTCCACGTTAATCAAATCTTTCATCCACGTGTTTCACTTCATGGTCAATAAATGTGGCCCCTTCTATGGAAGAGAAAAAGCATTCAGAACAATTGTCATAAAAAGGCTGGTCAGCATTACCTGGGAAGCCATCACCCAATTTCATTTTATACCTCCTAATGCAGAGGCTTACTCCAAGCACCTTGTAAGGAAAGCCACCAGAAGGTAATCTAAGAAAAACTCTTCTGGATTAGGAGATTGAAGCAATAATAGGAAGATTATAAGAACTGCTATTCACCTCTCCATTGATGAAAGATCTCCACTAAATTTTCATGCCAAGATAAATCTTCTTTTGAGAAATTTTAGATCCAGATACTCAGAATCTAATTCACATTAGGTATTCTTAGTCACTAATGCATTGCCATTTAAAATATGGAATTATAAAAAAGTTAAAATAAATAAAAAAATGATAAACAATTTCTTACCAGGTTACATTTCTTATACAGCTTTAAAAGGAAACAAATGCATTTTTTTCTTCCCTTTGTTAGTATCATGCAAATATCTGTATTTACCTACTACCTATCTTTCCACTACCTGTGTGTGTATTTAAGCACACATACTCACACACACAACATTATATATACACGGAAATGCAGAGTATGAATAATCAGAATCAGATCAATCAAGCCCCTCTCCTTACTGGCACTAGCACTGTTCTGGAATCCAAGGAGTTATTGGGCATAGGGCAGGAAAGGGAGTAAGCAGGGGGAAAAAAGTCTCCCAGTAGCAAAACCTTACCTTGCGGTAACACAATAAGTCAAGTTTGAAAGTTCGAAAAGTGGTGAACTTTAGGCAATGAAATCATTGTATTTGCATCTCAGCACACCAGATTCTAATGAGGTTACTCAGGCTCCTGAACTCTCCTTCAATAGAAGAATGCGAGCATCATTTTAGACAGCCTCTGGTTTTACCCAATGAGCTCCACACTTTCCTGTGGCACTTGAAATTCCAGGTACTATCAACTATTTCTAAAGCTGGTGGGTGAATTCTTTCTGTGCTACTGCCTCTGCAGAAGAGCTGCAGCAAGTAACAACTTAAGTTTGCTATTCTCCTGTGAGTCCTAGAGCTCTACCCATCTTCCCCAAGCTACACACCTTATACATGTAGCAGTAGCTGAGCATGCCTGTACAGAGCAGATATGGAAAGATGCCTTCGTTTACAAACTCAGAGACTATTTCGCCTTCTCAGAATTAAACTAAGAAAACCTGTGATCTTTGTAAGGTACATAGGACTTTCCTGATGTACCCCTCTACACACACACACACACACACACACACACACACACTTATCTTCCCAACCACATCTTTTGCAACTCCCACATAAAACCACTCTATCTTCAGACAATCTGATAACTTACACTTTCATAATCACAGTGCATATACTTTCACATGCTTCTGTCTTTTCAGAGAAGGTCCCTCTGTCCTCTGTGCTTCTCTCCTGCCATCGCTCACCTGGTCGTCCCCTATCCCTCCTCAGCACATGGCTTCAGCATTTTATCTATTCTTGGAAGTATTTTTCCTATACCAACCTCCCTTCAAATTGGCTTCATGTTTATTCTTCCATGTTCTCTCACTTCTCTATCCTCCATGGGAAACATCAGTTACTGAATTTAGAATAGCAGATCCTCTGCTACGGAATTTAAACTATTGCCATTGGTTTCCTTTTCGGTCTTTCTTGTGAAACTTGCTGAACACAACATGTCTCATTCCTATGTGAATTCACAGGGTCTTGTATAAGACTTGGCTCAGAACTGACATTTAACATAGGCCTCCAAACAAATGGGAGAATGAGATGGTTTGTGATAAATATGGTTAATGTGACTTGAAAAGCTCCCAATTCTAATCACAGGAATATGATGGGAATCTGAAATGGAATATAACCAAACTCACCTTCAACAACACATAGTTTATAAATAAACACTCCCTCAATACTACTCAAAAGTGCATTGATACTCCTCTGAGTCTTTTATGATTTAGTTAAAATTTACCTTCTTGTCTGGTTCTATATTCCAGTCCCCACACTCTGAGTGACTGCTTTAGCTGAAGTGGATGTCTTTTAGTGTCTAGCCTGCACCATCTTCTCACTTCTTTCCAGTTCATATACACACTCTCCATTCTATACCATGCTTCCCCTAACTAAATTGTTGGACTTGCCAACTTCTAGCAGTCTTTCAGATCTCAACTTAGACAATGTCTCTACTAGAATAGAAACCTCATCCAATCCCATAAACCAGCTTTAGATGCACCTTCTCTATCTTTCCAAAGAAACCACACTTTCCTCCGTAATGGCATTTATCTACTGTACTATAATAGTATACTTACTTATTGTCCAATCTGTAACAGTTTATTCTAGACTCAATTAGAGTACCTATTAGTATATCTATTAGTACATAGCAATTAGAGAGCCTATTATACAGCTAAGCAACATGAAATGGTTACATAAGTGATGAATAGGTAAAAGGAAAAGAAAAAAGAGGAACATGATGTTTTGGTGAGATACTGCCTCATTTCCAGCTAGGTGTCTGAAGCAATGTTGTCTCAAAGTAAGATGCCTGCTCATCTCTGCAGGACTGACAAAGGAGATTGCCTACAACAGATTTTGCAAGTGTGAGCCTGATAGCTATACTAAAGGAACAAAGAATTGAAGAGGGATTTTAGACATGAATTATCTCTGAAGCTGTCTTTGAGCCTTTGAACAGTCTTCACATCTATCCCATGAAAGGGCTTCTTTTCTCCTCACCTCAGTCTAAACTTCAAGGAGAACAAACTGCCCATAAGTATTCCCTGCAGTTTGGGGGCCACCTAGGTAACTTGTGATGGACCAGCTTGATGTGCCAAAGAACTCTAAAGAAGAGGAGTTGGAGTGAAGCAGGCTGTAGCAGTGGAGTAGAAGTCATGGCCTGCCCACTAATGATGGGTCCTGGTGAGAAAACAAGCCAGTAAGCAGTCATGTGGATAATGTTTAAGAGAGATGCTGGGAGGGCTGATGAAAATCTGGAAAGATTGGTTGTGTGGGGTCCTCCACATAACCAGCTAGAGAAGAAGCATTTATCCATGTCCTCGTGGGAGGACAATCCCCAGCAACAGGCCTGGGACAGAAAGGTCTCCATCTATGTGCAGAGCAATCCATGAGAGAATTGGCTTTAGACAACTCCCACATCAGAGAGCACCAAGCCTAGCTCACAAAGATCTTGGCTTCTAAAGCTTTCCCTGCCAAGCCCACCTCCCCATTTTGGACTCAGTTTTGCTCTCTAAAGAATCAAAACTAGACTTGGCACGGTGACACACACCTATATCCTAGCATCTTGGGAGGCTGAGGCAGGAGGATGGCAAGTTCAAAGCCAGCCTCAGCAAAAGCAAGGTACTAAGCAACTCAGTAAGACCTTGTCTCTAAATAAAATACAAAATAAAGCTGATGATATGGCTCAGTGATTGAGTGTCCCTACCTATAGTTCAACCCCTAGCACCAAAAAAAAAAAAATAGAATCAAAAATAGACTGAGCATGGTGGGGCATGCCTGTATCCCAGGGAGGCTGAGGCAGGAGAATCACAAGTTCAAAGCCAGCCTTAGCAATTTAGCAAAGCCATGAACAACTCAGTAAAACCCTGTCTGAAAATAAAAAATAATATGGAGCATACATTAAAGAAAAGATAGCCTCTTCAACAACTGGTGCTGGGAGACTGGCTATCCAGCAAAATGAAACTAAATCCATATCTCTCACCATGAACAAAACTCAATTGAAAGTGGATCAAGGACCTAGAAATTAGACCACAGACCCTGTGCCTAATAGAGGAAAAAGTAGGCCCAAATCTTCATCATGTCCGATTAGACCCTGACTTCCTTAACAAGACTCCTAAAGCACAAGAAATAAAATTAAGAATTAATAAATGCAGTGGATTCAAACTCAAAAACCTCTCAGCAAAAGAAACAATCTATGAGGTGAACAGACAGCCTACATTTTGGGAGTAAATTTTTGCCACATGCATGTCAGATAGAGCACTATTCTCCAGGATATACAAAGAACTCAAAAAACTTAACACCATTAAAACAAATAACCCGATCAATAAATGGGCTAAGGAACTGAACAGACACTTCTCAGAAGAAGATATACAATCAATCAACAAATATGTGAAAAAAATATTCAACATCTCTAGTAATTAGAGAAATGCAAACCAAAACTACTCTAAGATTTCATCTCACTCCAGTCAGAATGGCAGTTATCAAGAATACAAACAACAGTAAGTGTTGGCTAGGATGTGGGGAAAAGGACATACTCATACACTGCTGGTGGGACTTCAAATTGGTGCAACCAATCTGGAAAGCAGTATGGAGATTACTTCAAAAACTTGGAATAAAACCACCCTTTGACTCAGCTATCCCACTCCTCAGCCTATACCCAGAGGACTTAAAATCAGCATAGTATAGTAATACAGCCACATCAATATTTAAAGCAGCTGTATTACTATAGTAATTACTATAGTTTAAAACTGTGGAAGCAACCTATAAGTTCTTCAATAGGTGAGTGGATAAAGAAACGGTGGTATATATACACCATGGGATATTACTCAGCATTAAAAGAGAAGAAAATATGGTATTTGGAGGTAAATGGATGGAGTTGAAGAATATCATGCTAAGCAAAGTAAGCCAATCCCAAAAACCCAAAGGCTGAATGTTCTCTCTGGTAAGTGGATGCTGATCCATAATGGGGGAGGGCATGGGAAAAATGGAAAAACTTTGGGCAAAGAGGAGGGAGAGAAGGGGAGGGAGTATGGGGCAGGAAAGATGGTGGAATGTGAGGGACATTATTACCCTAGGTACATATATGACTGCACATAGGGTGCGAGGCTACATCCTATACAATCAGAGAAATGAGAAGTCATGCTGTAATTGTGAACAATGAATCAAAATGCATTCTGCTATCATATCCACCTAATTAAAATAAGCAAATACATTTTAAAACATAAGATGGGTTTGGGATGTGATTCAGTGTGTTCATTTCCTATTCAAAGTAAATAAATAAATTAATTAAAGAATTTTCTACAGCCAAGAATTAAAAGAATGAGAAAGAAGAAAAAAAATAAAAGCAGCTGATCCAACATCCACACTTCTTACCTGCGATAAGAAGGGGAAAATGTTAAATAATAATAAAATTCACCATTTTCACAGGTAAAGGTGACTGGAATCTTGACTGCTGAAACAAAATTATATCATCATTTGAAGGCACATTTTCTCTAAAAGTGAGTAGATCAGTTTTTCCCCTGCCAGAGATTTTCATCTGATGGGGCAGAGAGCACTCAAGCCCAAGGGGTAATCATGGGTCTCCCTAAGAATCAAGGAATAAAGTGCTGTTCTGCTTTAGTCCTCGGACACTTGCGAACTTGTTTGATGACAGTGAGCTTAGTTGATCTCTTTGTGGTACCCTGACCATGTGGAACAGGCACAGAAAACCTAGGTTAAAATTCAGAACTCTAATGTTTCCTTCTATCAGGCATCTCTCTGAATCTGTGTCTACTTCTTAGCTCTCCTTATAACTCCCCTGAAATTCTTTTCAAATTCCATATATTTAAAAATCACTGACATTTTTAAGGTTTCTTGCTCACCAGGCATTTTTACATCATCTCTTATTTGAGCATGATAACACCACCCTAAATCATATATTAGTGTCTATTTTAAAGATGAAATAGCCCAAACTGAAAAAGATCAAGTGCTATTTGCAAGAGCTCAGCTATTTAGAGTAGAGCCAATTATAAACTATAGGTGCACACACTCAGGTGTCTTTTTTCCCTTGATTATCTCTTCAGTAGAAAAGGAGAAGAAATTTTTGAAAGCATGAAACCCCTCTTTCCAATCTCCAAGCCATAGAAAACCTATTTCCATCTAATCCTAAAGAGTGGCCTCCTATCCCCACCCAGTTCAACAACTTCAAAAAAGTTGTCACCACCGGGGTGGAGAGTTGTGAGACCCACTGAGGTCAATTCCAGATTCCATAGTCACCACTTAATGAAGAGCTGCTACCAGAATCTACTGAGGCTGGTGAGTTGTCCTTCAAACGAACTCTGAGAGGCACTGGAGATGCCCAGAACACCTTGGCCCAGTCCATCTGGATGCAGAGCTTTTCAAACAAGATTGAATTTGCCCTGGTGAACAAGAAGGGAAAAGACTCTGGGAACTTTTAGCATAATCAAAACAATTTGGACTCCAGCTCCTAAGAGCATGCCATCTTATGAATCCCGAGGGATATAATTGCACTTGAAGGAATTCCCTGCCCTCAGAAAGTTCTCAGGTCAGCAGAAAACCTCACTCATGAAGCTACATGTTTTGTATTGAAGTTAACCTTCCTGTTGTTTACGGATTCTCCAAGGGCTCCAATATCTATGAATCATATTGAACATTGACTTTCACCTCCTTCCCATATATTTAGACAGAATAACTAATATCCTTTTTGGCAGATGGAGCTTTTTGGAAGAACAAACATGCTTCTAATGAAGTCTGTGTGAGGTCCCATGGAAAATAGATGCAGCTACCTTCAAATTCACAGATTCGAGAGATAGAAAAGGTGATTTTTAATAGCTCTCCAGTAAGACATTCATGTTGGGGCTGGAGAAAACTCAGTCTCCCATAGCCCTCAGAAGAAGAACAGAGATACAGAATAATCTTCCTGTGGGGGGTAATGTTTTTATAAGCCATAAAGTCATGGAAACACAAATCCATGCATACGATGCCCATTTATTTGCCATTTCTCACCTACTGCATTAAATATCTCCATCAAGCCGAGCTGTTTCCAGGAGAAAAGTCTCCTGGGACTAGGAATCTGCTTAAAAAATTGATTTTGGTGTCTTAGGAAGAGTCCCCAAAACGGTAGCGTTTGCCATGCATTTCTCCCTGGTCAGTCTCTTCTCTCTCTCTCTCAGTTCATCATTCATCAACGCCCTGACCATGTCTTCCCTTGTGTAGGAGCCTCCCCTAAAGAACTCCCTAGCAGCAGAGCTCCTTCCAGGTTGTTCTTTTCCTCAAAATAGTCAAGATATACTGTTGCATTTCCTTTGCAAACAGTTTCATCTGTCAGTGAAACTATAAGCTCCTTCAGAGTTGAGAAAAAGAGAAGGTACTTACATTCCAGTTTTCTCAGTGTCTTTCCATGTGATTGCAAATAGATCATCCTTCCTCTCTGCTATATAATCTATTCTAATTTGTGAAAAGATTAGTTAATCTCCAAGGTCCCATACAACTTCAATATTCAATAGGTTCATGATTAAATATATCATAGTGGCTATTTATCCCCAGCTCCTCTTACCTGATGTTTAAAACATACATTCACCAGACAGTAATCACTAAGAAAAGTAATGACACCATGTCTGCTTGTTTTACTCTCTTTCTTTCCAGTCCCCAACACTGTATGACACACAGAAGGAGCTTGGGAGACATCCATAGTCCATGAATGAATTAGCATTTATTAAGGACAGTGTTCCAGACTCTGTGTTAAGACACTTAACATGCATTCTCACATGTAGTTTCACAATACAAACGAAAAGGCAGTGATCTCCATACAACCAAGAAAGACAATGGAAGCTAAGGGAGAATGAACAATTCTCTCAAGGCGCCACAGCCTATTTGTTGCAAAGAGGCACCCACCGTCTGTCTGGCTCCTACACATGTCCTTTCCCCTGCTACTCCATAGTCTTTCAACCTATCAGAGAAACAATGTCCACACCCACACTGCTAAATTTCATGCTATCATAAGGAAAGGGCTTATTTAGGCTGATTGGATGGCAACAGTACCCAGCCCTAATTTGAGGAACAAAGAATTAGGGGAAAGGTTGGGTTTCCCACCAAACCCTTCCCAGGCAAATCGGCAAGCAGAATGAAGTTGCCAAAGGAGCTGGGAAATAGCATGCATGATGAGATGGTGGTTCTTTAGGTCTGTGATCAGGAAAGCCTGAGGCTCCTGCTACAGCTGCCAGGCCTGCAGATTAAGCTCCTTTCTTTCTTTCTTCAAAAGCAAGAATGCTGAGACCCTAAACTTGTTTTCTTTTAAATGCTATAAGCCTTTCAGGAAATGCTTTCTCTGGGAACCTGCTCATTACAGAAAGCCCCTTGAAGAAGTGCCAAAGTGTAGTTAGCGGGGAGGGGGCAGGGGAAGGGGAAATGTTGGGTTAATTCACTGGGGCCATTAGATGGTGAAAGTGCTATTATCAAGGGAGCAGAGAACAGCCTGGCGCCTTCTCAGCCATGCAGAGCACACAGACTCCTGGGAAAGAAGCTCACCCTTGGGTGGAATGTAGCTGCAAACAGATTCCTGACATTTGTGGGATGATGCACTTAAAAACTGCAATAATGGGTCACTTCTCTTGAAGACTCCAGGCACTGCACTAGGTTATTTAACCTCATAGCCACCTTGTGGATGGATGTAATTACTTTTGTAAAGAAAACTTGAGTTCAGAAAGTAAAAATGGCTATAAATGGTAGAACATGGCCGAGGCATTATTTGAACCCTGTTCTGACAACAAAATTCATGTTACACTGTCTTATCTTTCAGAATGTGAGTACATAAGGTTCCAGATCTGTGAGGCTAAATTGAAGCAAAGAAGTTTGCAGAATGGAGAAAGTGGAAAAAAGATTATCTTCTTTTTAAATGTATTCTAAGTAATTATACATGACAGTAGAATGCATGTTGACGTATCATACTTAAATGGAATATAAATTCTCATTCTTCTGGTTGTTCATGATGTAGGATTACACTGGTCACATAATCGTATATAGGGTAATACACACATAGGGTAATAATGTCCAATCCATTCCACTATGCACCCACCCCATACCCCCTCCCCTCCCTTCACTCCCCTTTGTCTAATCCAAAATATCCCTATTTTTCCCTGGTGCCCTCCCTTACTGTGAATTAGTACCCACAAATCAGAGGAAACATTTGACCTTTGGTTCTTGGGGATTGACTTATTTCACTTAGCATAATATTTTCCAGCTCCATCAATTTACCAGCAAATGCTGTATCTTTGAGGATTTCACCTGTGGCAGTCATAAGGTAATTTCCCTTGAACAGTGAAAAAGAAGGACCTGGAGTCCCTGGATATCTAATTATCAGTATCATTTCCTATGGAATTTATAGGACATCAACGAGGCCACTTATTCCTGAGTATCACATATGTGTGAAGGCACCAGAACCAAAAAACTTCTTTAGAAGTGTTTCCTAGAAAATTTCCAAGAGGAAAAATAAATTGGGAGGACATAGGGGCATTTGTGGAATAGTAAACATCTCAAGTTTTTAAATTAGATCATTGTAGCTGTGTGCTCTGGCTCTGCCATATATTTGTCTCGAAATGGGCAAGTGGCTTCACTTTTTTAAAACCTTGCTTTCTTATTCTTTGAAATAGATCTAAGAGGTGTTTACTTTGTGGGATTTTGAAGTCAGAGGACATTTGAAAATAGAGTAACCAGAGTGCGTAATCACAAGAAAACAGTTTTGGTGACTCTTGGTGGGTTTATGGTTGTTATTAGTTATGGTATTATTATTAGTGTTGTTATTATTGTCATTGCTTCTATCCCAGGAAAAATGAGCAAATATACACACTGACATAGATTGAGTTCTGAGACTAAACAATAATGGATGGCTTAATTTAAAGAGAAAAAAATCAAAGCAACAATGCATAATAATGTTTACTAGGTGCTTCCCAGGTAACAGGTATGATTCTATTGTACATATCGTAATTGTGTAATCTTCACGGAACTCTATTTGATGATGAACAAAATCTTATTCACTGACAAGTTTAAGAAACTGGCTCATAGAGAAGTTTAATAATGTCTTCCACATCACAGAGATAGTGAGCGTTTGAGCAGAATTCAAACCCAAGAAATCTGCTCAGACACGTTTTCGATGGGCTTTCAGTAGCAGGAGCTCTCTATTTGCAAATAAGGTTCTAGAGATCCCTAGAAGCCAACAAATGTCTTGGGGAATGGAATTCATCGTCCTCTTCCTCATTTCAGATTGCTTATACTCATGTTGTATGGAATTTTAACAAACACATCTTTTGAAGAAAGGATTTCGTGGCTGACAAGCCTCTGACAGCTCTTGGTCTAGGTTGAGTGTGCTTCATGGTGTGGAAGATTGAGTCCTGAGTTTTAGTATGAAGAATGAGGACCCCAGAGTGAAGGAGCACATTCCAGATCAGGCTGGTTTTCAGATAATCTGCACCAGATTTCACCCTCTTCAGGTTGGCACAGGGGTAAATTCTTCTTAGTTGGAAGGGAACCTGGGATAACTTGGGTAGGAGAGCTCCCATGCCCCGCTCTGGGTGCTAAACAGCCTGAGTTTCAGCACTCTCCTTGTGAACAGCAGCCCTGCAGCCAAGATCCGGGAGACCTAAGTCCAACCAAGGGGAAGATAGTTTGGGCTCTGCAAATGCTTGGTTGGCAGACTTGATGATGTGGGCAGTTGATATGAGTTAAAATGATCACTATTGGGATCATGAATGTATGTCCTTTGTTAACACACACATAAGTTAAAACGTTTTTCATATACTTCTGTACTTCTTAAAATTTCTTTCTCAAGTATCCATTAATTTAAAAAATAATAATAATAAAAGTGAGGGCTGGGATTGTGGTTCAGCGGTAGAGCGATCGTCTGGCATGATCAAAGCCCTGGGTTCGATCCTTAGCACCACATAAAAATAAAGGTATTGTGCCCAACTACTTCTAAAAAATAAATATTTTTTTTTAAAAAGTGAATTCTGTGGCAGGGATGTTCTTAGAGGAATGAATGAATAATCCCAAATCAGCCTGTGACAATCTCAAAGCTTCTTTGATGTTTCATTTTACATCTTGAAGGGTTAAAATGGCCATTACATACATCTGCCTGAGGTTCAGGTTTTGAGAAATCCACTCTTTCTCCCTTTATGTTCAATGGTTTCTGAATAAACTTTACAGATTTTGAATATTAATATTATTCCTTTTGCTACCCTAGGATAGACTTTTTATGTTTATTTTTGTTGTTGTTGTTTTTCACAATTTTTACTGAATAAATGAATAAAGTGTAATGGAAAGTTTCAAATAGTCAAATGATCAGGAAGTTCCAAAGAGATTTTCAGAACTGGAACTGTGTCATTTTCAATTTGCTATCTTTTTAATTTTAGCAACACGTCATTCTATTGATGTCACATGCATGACTGAATTAATAAAGACCAATTTCACTCCATGTGACATTGTCTCCAGAGAGCCATTACTGCACTCAGTACTTCTTGGAAGGAATAGAGAAGGTAGGGCCTAAGGAATTACCTGAAACACACCTTGATCCATTTGTTCGGAGAAGGAAGGATTGGCTTCCCTTCCACATAGGCTCTTGGGAAAAAGAAAACTGCCTGAATAATTCTTTTTCTGAGTGTGGGTTCTCGAGAGGAGGCAGAGGCCTGGGGTCTTCTCTGAATTGGCATGGTCCTCCCCAAATAAAGACTTCTCCATGTTCTAGGAAAAGGGATCTCAAGTGCTGACCTTTGATCATCAAATAAATGAATCATTATCTTTTCAAGTTGTTTCTTCAAATGAAAGTTCTCCAGTGGTGAAGCCTCCATCATCTCTTCTCCTTTATCATCCTAATGCGCCTGGTTATCTCATCCAGGCACAACCCACATTTCCCCTTTAGTCATGGGAAAACTGGAATGCTTAGGCACCATGTGCTTCTCTTCCAAATAGCCTCACCCAAGTCCTTGTCTTGGGCTCTACTCTGGAGAGGAATGCAAACTAGAATAGACAAGTAGTGTTGGAAAGTATAATGGCTGGATCTTAAATGTCCCCCAAAGACTCGTGCATTGAAGGCTTGGTACCCACCTGGTGGCACTATTGGGAAATGGTGGAAAACTTAGGAGTTGAGGCCTGATTGGAAGAGATGGGTCACAGGGGGTGTGCATTTGAAGAGTATCTTTGATCTCTGGACCCTCTCCTTCTATCTCTGCCTTCTAGTCACCAGGAGATGACCAGCAGTTCTGTCCCACCATGGACTCCCTGTCAGGACGTTCTGCCACACACACCACAAGCCCACAATGGTGGAGTCAAGTGACCATGGACTGAAACCTTGAGGGAAAACAAATTGTTCTTCTCCAATTTCCTCTGTTGTTTTGTCACAGCCAAGCAGAAAGCTAACTAACGTAGTTAGTCCAATGTCAGGTCCAGTACTTTCTCTATCCTCTTTCCCCGGCTTGTCCTATACCACCCATTGACTGAGTGATGGCAGCAGCCGGGCTGCTTTCTTTGCCTGCACCCTTGCTCTTCTCATCCATTCTCCTGTATACAACCAGGATGGGACTTCTGCAGCATCGTGTGATGATTCACTCCCCTACATAAGTACTTCAGTGACTTTCCATTACTCAGTGGGATGCTTGACAAACTTCATAAACTGTGGAAACTTTTCTTCAAATGAAAGTTATAAAAAAGCATGATATGTAAGAGATCAAATGATGCCTTCTCTTGCTTAAGTTTGAGAATCAAAGTACTAATCACATATGAAATAGAAACACACATATACGAACACACACACACACACACACACACACACACACACACACCAAGTCTGGTTCAGAAAGTCCTCCTAGAACTCTTAGGGAATCAAACTAGTTTGAAAATCCTTATTGCCTTGGGGATAATACCTGTGCTTTCAAAGCTCTCACATAAGATAACGGGCAATGAGGTAGCTGACTCCTATTTCCCCAACTCATCCCTAATGGGAGTTCTCACTGGCAGACCAGGCCCACTCCTCTGATACTGCCAGGGCTCCTCCTAAAGTGCCATAAAATGTTTTTTCTAAGTTTTGTCCTAGAGCTCTCTGATTCTTCACATGTTGGCTCACGGTGCAGGTGGATGGAACCAAGAAGTATCTCTGGAGGTAAAGTGACTGGGATGAGCCCTCAGCTGACGGGGAAAGTAGCTAGTGGATTCGTGCTTCAGGTAGCCGCCTACCAGTGGATACCTGAAGGGTGTTCTGCTTCGTCTGCAGAGGCCCTGACAGAAGGGAGCCCGCTCTACAACACACCCTCGTGCCAGCTGTTTCCCTCACCTGTCTCCCTCCACACCCTGACCATCTCATTCTCAGGACAATTTCCCCAAGATTATCCTCATTTTAAAAGTGAAGCCAGCATGGTGGCCCCCACCTCTAATCCCAGCTGCTTGGGAAGGCAAGGCAGGAAGATGGCAAGTTCAAAGCCATCCTCAGCAACTCGGAGAGGTTCTCACCAACTTAGTGAGAAACTTTCTCTAAATAAAATATTTTTAAAAGGGCTGGGCATGTTGCTCAGTGGTTAAGCAGGTTAAGCACCCTCTGGGTTCAGTCCTTGGAGAACCTACAACCTAGGAATCCTATTCTGGAAAACCAGAATGCTGGTTCACCCTGTGATTCCCCCTAAATATTCTCATTCAAGTCCTTGGCTTAGGCTCCATTGTGGGTGTTCAAGAACCAGCTACTGTTTAGCAATAAGGCTGTGAAGTCCTGTTGTTAGCACCACCAGAAATGGAACCTGTTGAAATCTTGGACATTTACTAGCTGGGTCACTGGAGGCAAGTTATCTTGCTTCTCTAAACTTCCATCTCCTATTTTGGAAAGTCAGGACAAAATGTCTACTTTGAGTAGATCCAGCTATCCATTCACCCTTGTCCACAGTGAAAGAATTCATATTATTAGCTGAGCACATAGATCCCCAAATAAATTCCTCATGCCCTAGCATCCTTTGTGGGAAAGCACTGCCATGGGACTAACTTCTGAATAAGATGCAAACAAAAACATTGGGAGGTAGTTTCCAATAAGCTTCCTTAAAATACATCTTGTATAAGCCCTTTTTTTCCATCCCTCCACCTTGCTCCTGATAAGAATGCAGACAAGATGACTAGGGTGATAGTTGCCACCCACACAGTTGGGCTAGATATGCCCGGGACATTAAGAGAGAGGAGCAACAAAATGAAGCAATTCAACTATCTGAGACACTCTTGAACCAGAGACACCCTGATAGCCTTGAACCCAGACTTGTGCATTAGATAAAGAGCAATTTATACCTTGTTTATGCCTCTGTTACTCAGGGTTAGGGGATTTGTGTATTACTCTCAGCCAAATTGAATCCTACTTGAAAAATTAATTCTTTCCATTTTGTGAAGATTATGAGAGATTTACTATGTAAACCACTTCTCAGAACGCACAGCGCATAGCTAGCATTCCCTGGGGACCACTTCAGCTGGGGTGTGGAGCGTGGCGATGAGCTGGGGATGAAGTGAAGCACTTTGACAGGACTCAACTGAGAGTGCATCTCCATTGCCCCTTCCTCGATCTTATCACCACCAATGTTTCCAGTGTGGTATGATACTCCTTCCCAGGTCCACCAGACTAGTTATATCTCACTGTTCTCCAAGCATATACCCTTTCTTCCAGGTATTTGCAGTTCTATTCTCTTTGCCTGTTCTACCTTTCCTTGTGTGCTCCACCTGTGACTCTGATTTGACTTCCATGGCTCCACCAACCTCATTCCTCATCTCCCTGGGAAGGAGCAAGCACCCACACTGCACTCTGACAATACCCACCTCACTCTCCCCTGCAGCACCCACTACATTGTATCTCAATTAACTGTGAGCACTCCCCTGCCTGGAATCATTGTCTCAGGAATATTCTTCCTCACTTTCTGGGCATCACCCCAAATTCTATCAATTTCCCCTCCTTTATCAGAACTCAAGTTCTGAGCCTGACATGCATCTTGTGATTATGCATCTAGTCCAGATTTGACTTACACAAACCAGAAAATCCAATGTGCCACGATCATACCATATTTCTCTGAAAACAGGTTATCTCCAAAGCCTAATAAGCAATGTCTCTGAAAGATTAATGAGATGTATCGAGAAGACCACATTTCTGAAATCACCACCACATTCAAAAGGTTTGCTTCCGAAAGAAACCAAGAGCATAACAATAAGTGCCGTTTCTCCCTCTGGGTCAAGTAGTGTCGATTATTTCAGAAGAGTTCAGATTCTGCTCAAGGACACACAGGTGGTAAAATTCAGAGCTGAATTTGTAGGCAGCACTTTCTAATGCCAATGATAAAACCACATCACAAGTCTGCCTTCAAGGCAGCTCATATCTCCGTCCCACAATAACAGCAATGATAACAAGGACAACCAGAGCTAATATTTACTAGATGCCAGAAGAGATGCTAAACACTTCCTAATGATTGTTTTATTCTGTTCTCACTTCACATGCATATACATGACATGAACTCTTTCTCTCCCCATTACACAGATAAAGAAACAGATCTGGACAGCTTAGTGACTTGCCTCTCAGGTCACAAAATACGTAAGTGGCAGAGTACAAATCTATAATGTGGATTCAACAGGAAGAAAAGCAAGACCTCTCACCAAATGACCATAATGCCTTTCCCTGGATTTAACATCCAGCACATATTTAGCTTTCATTTTCAACCACCTCCTAGAAGTACCAGCCCCTCCTCTTTGTTCCCACCGTACTGAGCGCACCCCTCTATTAGACCACTCACCACGTTGTATTATAGTTATTAGCTTAAATGTCTGTCTCCTCAACTAGTCTGTCTTTTGAGTCACATCTGCATCATTTGGTCTTTGCATACTCAGGACCTGGTAGAATGGCTTATACACAATATGCATTCATTCAATTTCAAAATAATAATGGAGATAAAGTAAAGGCTTCGTGGCTTCCAGTGCGCCTTGCTCTCTCCACCTGTAAAATGGAGACCACCCTGTAAATAACAACAATTCCCATTCTTGGATGCCAAGAAAGGCTCAAGATTTCGTGAGCCAATACATGTGTGCAACTGGCAAGAAACATCCTGGGTAAATGCTACCCTATTATTACAAGACACTATTGAAAAGGGACCAAAAAAGAAAATTCCTACTGTCCTAACATGATCCAGCTGCACCAGACGAGTTGTCATTACACCAGCAGAAAGTTATTGCCTCTAGACTCGAAACCAACAGCTTGGCTGAAGTCACAGGATACAATCTTCATTGCCTATCACTATAAACCCCAACCACACTGTGCACACACACACCATCCCTGTGTCGGGGGAGCTGCCATTGTGTCTCAGCGCCAGGTATGCAAGCGGCGTCTGGTGGGCAGATTGCCAGGCTGGCCATCTGTGTTGTGCTTGGTTGCTAGGGCACACATGGGGAGCTGTGCACTGTCTTGCTCTCGCCCTAGCCACAAAAGCCTGGAGCAATGACAAAGGCTGCTCAAAGTGCTGCAGCATCAAGGAAATGTACATATTTGGCTTAATTCATGGAACTGCCATTGACGGTCCACTCAGAAGGCTAGTATTTTTATCCAGTCTCTGCAGCTGTGGGACTTCAAGTTAGACAAGTACTCCTCTGAGTATGTAATGTCCTCATGTTAAAAAAAAAGACCCCCCAAAAGCTCAGTGTTTCCAAGAGTCTGTGTATCACTGGCATTATGTGAAATGCCTGTATGTACATGGACAAACTTCTACATATTTTTTTAAAGAATCTATGTAAGAAAATGTGAATTCTGGTAGAGCGAGTTAGGGAATGTGGCATATTAATGTTAAGGTGGAATACTTGTGGCTGGCTGGGTGTGTTGGTGTGTAGAACCTGGCATGATTGCATTGGACTCTGCAATTCTATCGCTAGTGGCTAATAGGGGAAAGGATGTGGACAACGTAGACAAAAATAAATTTATTTTGAAAATTACTCCATTGACATAAGCCAAATCTATCAAAAAATGTTTTCAAACAACTGCAGGGCATCAGGCCCCAGACAAGGCATTGTGAATATGAAGATGAAGAAAGTAGGCCCTATGCATGTCTAACCAGAGACACACCTGGGAAAATAAATAATGTAAATTTAGCATGATATTTATAGCAGTATGAAGCAATCTGGGAGCCAGAGAGAGAATATCAGCTCAGCCTAGGAAAGAGGAACAGCCAAAGAAACCTTCAGAGGAGAGGTGAGCATCCAATAGAGCCGTGAAGCCTGAGTAAACATTACCTGGGTGTGTAAGGAGGGAAAGACATTGCAGACACAAGGAAAGGGGTGGAAAACAGTGCTGAGTTGCAAATATAATAGGCAAATTGTGCCTTCCTACTCTGTATTTTATATGCAAATAAAAGCAGCCTGTAACTCTTTTGCACACTTCCGAAGTGAGAGACCCAGGTGTTGAATGAAGCCATATGTGATTCTGAGCCCACGTTCTTTCTACTGTATCATGTCACCTTTACCATTCATGCTGGAAACATCACCAAGGTATTACCTACCTATTAATGGTATCTTCAGCTTATCTGTTCTTATTTGTTCCACCAAGCATGGAATACCAATCAACCAAAGAAGGAAAAGAGGACTTGCTTCTTAAAGCTCAGTGTCTCCAGTCCTAGGCAACTTCTGAACTTTCATATTACTTTTTTCTTTAAAACAATTATTTCTAGAGTCATTCCTCAAGGCACTTGGCATTCATTATTTTACAAAAAAAAAAAGCTACAGTTTTAGAAAGACCCCCCACCCCCATGGCCTCCTGCCAGTTCATATATGGCATTGTTTCCCAAAGAAAGGATGATGACAAGATCCCATCCCTGGGGAAAATTTCATTAGAGACAAAGCAGAAAGGATGCATGAAGACCCTGGATGCCAAGTGACAGTGACGGCATTGATTAATAAGACCCTGGCGTTGGGAATTCACAGTGGGGGAATCAAGTTGGAGAAACAGAACCTCAAGGGTTCCTCCTACTTTTTCAAGTTTTAATTTGAACAATTAAGTCAAACTGCCACAAATTCTCTGCACTCAACTTTTAAAACAAAAGGGTTGATTTGAAAAATAGCATAGCTACCATTGTCCTTTCCTTATCCAAATAAGCAGTTATTTTAAATCCAACTAGATATAGGCAACTGACAGTTTATATAGGTGTGTGTCACCTATGGGAATGAGAAGGAAACTGAAAAAGAGCCAAATGTGGAAAGTGTTGGCTTGTGTTTGTGGAAGAGCCAGGGAGAAAAGTAGTAGTTGGGTATTCCCTTAAAAAGGCTTTTTTTTGGTACTAGGGATTGAACCCAGAGGTGCTTAACCATTAAGCCACATCCCCAGCGCCCCCCCCCACCTTTTTTGTAGTTTTGCTGAGTTACTTAGGACCTCTCTAAGCTGCCGAGACTGACTTTTAACTGGAGATCTTCCTGCCCCAGCCTCCCAAACCATGGGGAGTGCACCATTGCACCAGGCAAGTATTTTAACCTAAGGGGAGAGTTCTAACAGAAGACAACCTGAGGCATGTTATGATGAGGAGAGAGGGGGGAATCTCTGAATTTGGGGGTCAGAGAAGAGGTTTAATTCCACTGGAGCATTTACTAGCCATTTGACCTTGAGTTTCTCCTTTTCTCAGTGTTCTCCTATGTAAAATGGAATGCATACTGTGTGCTGTAGGGATTACTCTGAGGTTCAGGGTGCAACCGTAGAGTAATTGACAATAAGAGACATATCACGTACTAAATGATGATATTCATGCTTGATTTAGCTAACCGACAGTAACATTTTATTTCCAAAGGAAGATAAATTTCCTAGTCTGGGCCTCTCCGTCAGTGGTATTTTTTCATTGTTCTTTTTTCCTTGAATGTATATCATTAAATTTTATATCTCCATAATACTGATGTGTAATTGGCTCTTGGTTTATTTATCTTGTATCTGACCAACTTTCTAAACTGACTTATCTGAATCACTATTATTTTTGGTTAATTCTCTCTGATTCTCCAGATACAAAATCCCGTAATGTAAAAATAATAATCATCATGTGTATTTATTCTAATCACTATCTCTTTTTTAAAATTACATCATTGTTCTTTTTGTTGGATTTTAATGAATTCAAAGGTACTAAGTGAAGTTTTTTTTTTGGAATGAGACAAATCACTGAGTGGCAGGGCATGTTCTCAGTCCCATTATGACAATTAAGGAGGACAGAGTTCTTTGCCATTTCCCAGAGACGTATCCATCCACAATATCCAATCAAAACTGAACTGGATCTGTGCCATTGGTGGGGGCTCGTTCTGGAGCAGTGGGAAGTAGCCTCAGAGCAACTCTTCTTCTGAACAGGGGATTTTGTTTAACAAAACTCAAATGGTGAATCAAAGTCGTGAACGGCCTCAGATCCTGGAGTGAACAGTCTTCAGGCCTCTGACGTCAGGTGAACGGTCTTGTTAGTACAATTAAGAAAACAATCTAGGTTTAGGGATCAAACTCAGCATACCCTTCAAACAAGCAGGGCCCACCACCACAATCCCTTGTCACAAAAAGAGTCATTTTAGAGGAACTCATGATGCAGGAGTTTTTTTTTCTGACCTGGGAGCATTTCTCCTTTCATCTTTAATTCTCCATAACCTCTGAACATTTCCAACCCCTGTAGTCAGCAGAGGTCTCTTTACAGCACCTGTCTAGAGCCAGCCTGTGTTTCCATACAGAATCACTGGCTCATATTTTTCTAACATTAACACCCTGTCACCTACCTCTCTCAGTTTTTGGTGTTTGGGGCCTTTATACTGGCTACTTTCTCCATAATGACCTCTCTCCTGTCTTTGTGACTTCTATGCACAGTGAATTCTTGGTTAGATAAGACAATGCATCCTTCAGATTTCCTCTGAGTTCTTATTGGGTCCTGTGTCTTCCTTATCATGGCCCCTTACAATAATACCTAATTTTGTCTCATTGAAAATAAGGTTCTTTCTTATTTGTCACAAATTCCAGGTGATAATGACTGAAGCGGATGCATATTATCATCATCTGTATCTGTTGGTTGCTTTCATCAGCAAGTAACAGAAAAGCCAGTTCTAACCGGCTTAATGAATAAGAAAAAAATATCAATTCCAGTCAATGAGGGCTGAAAGGTGGAGCAGGCTGGAGTTTTTATTTCAGGCTGTAGTTGTGACTCAGCTTCCTCTCAGTGTGTCAACTTGCTCTTCTGGCAAATGGCTAGATGGGCCATCACAGTTGTGAGCCTCAGACCATTGCAGCAGATCATTGAGGAAGACGGAGACTGATCAGTCAAATTCTCCAATATTATTTCCAAAACTGACCCGCATGCCCATGGCTAAGTCAATTACTGGACCACGGAGTAAAACTACCCTTGGACCAGTCAGTTCTACTCCTGGAGCTAGAAGTGATGTCACATGACCCTGCAGCCCACAGGCACACCGCCCAAGCTGGAGTTCAGCTGAGAATTCATGGGCTGGTGCATTCAGCTAGGACCCTTGCAGAGGTTGATTAACAGGGCTTTCCTTTCTTCACGCCATGAAGGGTAGGTGCCTGCCAGCCGTCATTCAGCCTCCTGAAGCTGGTCTCAGGACTGACATCTCTGAGGTCACCTTGGTCTTTTCTTCCTGCAGCTTTAGTCTGGATACAAGATACCTTCTGCATTTTTGAAGCAGGAAAAAAGGGACAAAAGCCAACCACAGCCAACTTTCTCAGACAAAATTGCCCAGAAGTCTGTGACTGTATTATTGCAGTGCCCACAACTAGATGACACACTACTGAACATCCTGTTGAAGGTTGCGGATAAAAGCCAGAGATAATGAAATTGTGATGGCTGGACTTTCCCATCACGGGTGGGAGGAAGAAATGGCGCCCCCGCCTTCCCCCACCTGCTCCTCTCTCCTTCCCACTCAATCTCATATTCTGCCTGGTGTGCCTGGGACGGGGAGGGCGGATGGATTTCCTCCTCCCTCTTTTTCTCTTTTCCTCTTCTCCCTTTCTACTTCCTCAGAGCCCAGGTTTTGTCCACCATGGAAGGACAGAGTAGCCAGGGCTCAGATTTTCTCCTTTCCCTTCCTTCCTTCTTCTCCCATCCTAGAGAACCAGACGAGATGATTAGGGGATTGGGAGTTTGCATATTGAAGACAGACATGCCAGCATAGACAGAAAATGGGTTATATGCAGGAAGGATTGAAAAATAAATAAATAAATAAATTGAAATGCTGTAAGTTTAGTTTCCCATCAATGGAGAAGAGATTTACAAATATGGAGAAGTACAAAACTGGAATAAATTCCATGGTTTCATATAAGCTGAATTTGAAGGTGATGAGGTGAGTTCATGGTTTTGAATTTAAAACAAATAGGTATATATGTTTCCGTATCCTGTGTGTCCTGTATGTTTGTAGCTCTATGTATATGCATTTCTGTGTTGCTCTGTGTGCCTTTGTATGTCCATTTATTATAAGAATCTGGAATCATTGGCACTCCTCTCACGATGGTCATGAGTTGGTTCTCAGGTTTTGGGTTTCTATACATGATTGGTTTTTGGCTTCTGTATGTACTTCAAAAAGAAACTAGAGTCACTGAAATCATTCACTGATGCAGAAAGAAAAATTCTTTTTTAATTCAGAATTGGAGAATATTTCATTGAATCATAAACCAAAGAATTACTGGTAGAAAGTGCAAAATTCACTGGAGCCAGTTTAAAGGGCTCCACTGGCTAAGTTTTGAACAATTTGAGTAGTGATATGTAAGGTTGTAACATTGCAAATCAAACAGATGTTCATTAATTTCTACTGAGCAAATACATGGAGTAGAAGGCAAAGCTCCAACTGAGAGTGGGAGACACAAAGTTTCTCCCCTCCGAACCAGATTTTCATTAAGAATTAACCAGTGAGTACAAAATAATTATTAGCTAACTCCATGTTATAGAAACTGTATACACACCCTTTACTCTAGTGGTAAAACATATTAACAGCAGTAATGGAATAAATTTGCATTTGGTGTCTAATGATAAATTATTAACAGTAATATTTGTTAAAAGTCCACAAATCTTGAAGAATCTCAGACAACTTCACACTGAAGGATTTTCTACAAAATAACCAGTCTGCTCTATTGAAAAATGTCATGGTCATAAAAAAAGAAGGAGCACTTGAGAAATTATTTCATATTGAAGGAGAAGAAAAGACATGATAACTAAATGAACGTATACATGTTCCTGGATTGGATCCAGGACACAAAATAGTCATCACTGTGAAAACAGAAATATCGATTGAATAAACCCTTTAGACAGCAATATTGGGTCAAAGTTAACTTCCCAATTTTGACGGTTGTGTTGGCATTATATAAGAGAATATCCCTGTTTGTAAGAAATAAAAACCTACGCAACTTATAAATGGTTCAGAAACAATAGTCTATAGAAGTGTGTGTGTGTGAGAGAGACAAAAGGAGTGTTAAGACAAAAGTAGAAAACTGTTAACAATTGAGGAATCTAGGTGAAGGGACTAAGGGAGCTCTTCCTACTCTTTTGCAACTTGTCTGCAGATTTTTTTAATGATTTCAAAACAGGAAGTTCAAAAAAGAAAGAAGAATGGGGATATGGACGTTGCCTGGAGACCAGGAGTGTTTATGATAACATACATGTCAGACCTCACAACCCAAATCCTCCCAAATATGCTGCACTTCCTTACATGCCCAAACTGCAGGGGCATTATCCCTCATGATGCCTAAATGTAGAAAATACCTTCTTTGACCAACTTTGCACCACATTCCAACAACCTCTGGGAATCTCCAGGACACTATAAAGTGTTCCACAAAGTTTTTCTAGATGTCACTTTAGTATAAACCAGACCCTTTTTTGAGACAACCATCTGCTCCTCTCCAGGTTACCCCTTGCTCTACTGAAATGATTTCACCTCTGCTGCAGCTGCTCCCCTTCTGGACCTTCCTGGTATGGCCTCCTCACCTGTCCTTGATGTCACTGACATCATACTTGACTAGGTCCAGCTGTCCTCCGCGGGAACCCAATGAGCCATGAGTCTGGAAGGCTCTTCCTTTGGCTGCTGCTTCCAAACACAGCAAGTGCTTGTTTTGAAACCCCAGGCTCAGAGACAGTTCTCTCCACCAAGAATCTACAGAGAGCCCTGAGGTCTGACTGAGCCCAGCCCCAACTGACTTCCACAATAATGGATAAATACTTGCTTTGTATCTGTAACAGGAAAGGACCAAATATGCCTCACTGACCCAATCCAGTTCACCATCCATTTTTATGATCTGCAAGACAGTAGTTTCTGTAGTTTTTTTTAAAATGACTAAAGAAGAATACATTTCATGATCCATAAAAATAATATAAAATTCAAAATTTTGTCTATAAATGACATTTGTTGAAATAAATAAATCCATCCTCTTTCATTTACATAGCGTTTAGGGCTACTTTTATGCTATAACAACAGTGTTGATTAGTTGCGACAGAGACCACCTGGACCACAAAGACTTTGACGGGAAAAAAAAAATTGTCAACCCTGCCCTAGGTGAGAGAAAGAGCGAACAATGTAGTCTCACCTCAAACAAAAATAAGTTGCGCTGCCTGGTGCTCCTGAAACCAACCCACATCAGTACCCTGGAAAAGTTAATTATTTATATTTAAATGAAAGTGTTCATCTTAAAAATTGCCATAAGTCACTCAGACTGATACATTCAACCACAAGTAAATCTGTGTTGAGCTGACCTGAGTCTTTGCCAGTGGAGATGCTTGAGATCTGGTTCCCAAACAAGCTCAGTTGACACCTTGCTTTCAGCCCTCTGAGACCTCAAACAGAAGACCAAGTTAAGCCAGGTCTGGATTCCTGACTCACAGAAGTCACAAAGTGATGTTTTGTTGTTTTACAGGTGATATTTCTGCAGTAATGTGTCATACAACAATAGAAGATGAATGCACTGGACAACATTCCCTCCTTAGTATCTTCAGGTTGCTAAAACTAAATACCATAAAGAACAAAAATGGATTTCTCACCATTCTTAAGGCTAGGAGTTCCAAGATCAAGATACCAACAGATTCAGTGTCTGGTAAGAACCCTCCTCTGGTCACAGCAATGGCACCTCCTCCGTGTGCCCTCACACGGGGCCTCTTATAAAAGAAGTACATCATTCCCAGTCTTAAGCGCTCCAGTCTAACAACCTAACCACCCCACAAAGGCCCCACTTCCTCATATCATCGTGCTCTGAATTAGGTTTCAACATATGAATTTGGGCGAGAGACTAACATTCAGTCTACAACCATCCCTGCGATCATTTTTCTTTTCCCTACATTATCATTTTCTGTTACAATGAGTCATTTGTATCCTCCAAGTCTACTCGCATGGGAAAGAGTTCAAGAACACGTCTGGATTGACATACAGAGACTTTCTTTAGCCACCTCTTATAGAAGCTGCTGAAGAAACCTGAGCTAAGAATGGGAACTACCTGTGCCTCTCCCCTCCTACACAAAGGCCAGAGGGCAGAGGGAGATGAACATGACTTTGCATGTATATGAAATCTGAAAAAAAAAATTATTTTCAGAAAACATAACCACCAATAGGGTAGAGAAGGAGGGGTGTGATGTTTGGTGTCTGAACATTTGGGAATTTCAAGACATGGCTCACCCATTTACTGTATGATTAGGCTTCATGCATGTGTTTTCTGAGTTTTATCTTCCTGCCCACAAAATGTGCCTAATAATGATAACACCTGAAACTATTTTGTCACAAAATATTTATTATACATTGTTAGTATATGCCAGATATGAGAGTAGGCATAAATGAAGCATAGTACCCATCCTCAAGATTTGGAAGAAACCATTACCTTAAAAAATTAAACAGTGCCTGGTGCAATAGCCTAAACTCCTGTAATCCCAACACCTCTGGAGGCTGAGGCAGGAGGATCCTGAGTTCAAAGCCAGAGTCTCAGTAACTTATAGAGGCCCTAAGCAACTCAGCAAGACCCTATATCAAAATAAAATACACAAAAAAAGGGCTTCAGATGTGGCTCAGTGGTTCAATGCTCCTTAGTTTAATCACCAGTAACAATAAGAGAAAAATTAAATGGTGTTGCCAGAGATGAAAGAGGTGAAATTTTTCCTTTTTCACCTCTATCTTGTCATCATTTTTTCTCTGTTTATTTGGGGCTCGTGGTTTCAGAGGTTCAGTTCATGGTTGGCTGATTCCAAAGCTCTGGGCCTGAGGGGAGGCAGAACATCATGGCAGAAGGGTGCAAAGCTGCTCATCTAATGGTGGCCAGGATGCAAAAGAGAGAGAAATAAAAGGGTCTCTAGGAAGATGAACACCTCCAAGGCATGCCACCAGAGACCCACCTCTTCCTGCCTGCAGTTATCACATTGTCAATTAAAACTAGGATGGACTGATTCGGTGACAGCTCTCATAACCCAATCATTTCACCTCTTGCATTAACACAGGAGCTTTGGGGGGTCCAAGCCATAGTAACCTCTCTAGTCAATAGGGCCACACTAGTATGACAACCAGTTTGTCTATTGAGTGACTGTATGATGCAGAAAACTGTTAGATTATCATCTACTGATTAAACTGTACTTAGGGGAGAGAATAACTTTAAGTAGCAAAATCTCATGAGTTATTTCTGATTGGAAATTAGCACTGAACAAGAGCAGTATAAAACAATTAAGCTTTTTACCCAGGAAATAAACCAGAATGATGAGCAGCATGGTTTAAAGCACTAGAAAATAGGAAGGAGGAAAAGCAGTGTTAAGAAGGAAGGAAGAAACAACTTCCTTGTTCCACTATAAAGTTGCAACTCTCACACATCTACATGCTCTGAGGGTGAATTGTCTGGAAGTCTGCTGTCCCCGATACCCGTGTGTGAGTTTGGGGGGAATAAATTAAGAGGAACTATTTCCAACCACCAATGAACTATGGAAGGTGAGAATGACTGACAGGGAAGAGAAGAGATGGGGAATATGAGATGCATGAGTGCAAGACCCAGGAAACATGGTGAAACCAAAGCTCACTACCTGGGGGTCACCACAGAGCATCTATTCTATCTTAGTTGTAACCAACTAAGGTGATCCCTGAAAGCTGAAGAGCTAGGGGACATGAGGGCCTGACACTGAAGGAATCAACAAATGAATGGACAAGAAGTCAAGAGCATGAGAAGAATGCACACATGACACTGGGGGAAAGGGAGGAATTTACAGTCGTATTTTGCTGTTGGTGGGGCCTTACTGTGTGAAGTAGAAAGAAAAGCTGGCAGAGAGCAGGGAGGCACCATCTCTTCCCCAGGACACAGTGGAGCAGATACTTGGAAAAGGAAAGCGACTTGGAAAAAACATGGTGGAAATTCTTGCATCCTCATTGTATAATAGTAACCAGAAAGAACTCAATAAGCCTGGTATCCATGCCTTGGAGACTAGCAAGATCACCAAGAGCAGAGGGACCAGTCCTCCTTCAGATAGACCTGCCCTTCTTCCAGAGGACTGCTTCAATTCCCTCTCCTCCTCCTTCTCTCCTCCTCCACTTTTTCTCCTCCTCTTCTTCTCCTTCTCCTCCTCTCCTTCTCCTTCTCCTCCTTCTCCTCCTCTTATTCCTCCTCCTCTCCTCCTCTCCTCCTCCTCCCCTCCTCCTCTCTTCCTCTCCTCCTTCCCTCCTCCTCCTCTCCTCCTCTCCTCTCCTCCTCTCCTCTCCTCCTCCTCTCCTCCTCCTCTCCTCCTCTCCTCTCCTCCTCCTCTCCCCTCCTCTCCTCCTCTCCTCTCCTCCTCCTCCTCTCCTCCTCTCCTTCTCCTCCTCTCCTCCTCTCCTTCTCCTCCTCTCCTCCTCTCCTCCTTCCCTCCTCCTCCCCTCCTCCTCTCTTTCTCCTCTCCTCCTCCTCTTTTTGACCTCCTCTTTTTCTCCTTCTCCTCCTTCTCCTCCTCCTCCTCTCCTCCTCCTGTTTTTTGTCCTCTTCCTCCTCTCCTCCTCCTCCTCCTCTCCTCTTCCTGTCCTCCTCTGCCTCTCCTCCTCCTCCTCTCTTCCTTTCCTCCTCCTCCTCTCCTCCTCTTCTCCTCCTCCTCTTTTTGACCTCCTCTTTTTCTCCTTCTCCTTCTCCTCCTCCTTTCCTCCTCTGCCTCTCCTCCTCCTCTTCTCCTCTTTTTCTTCTTCTCCTCCTCCTCATCCTTTTCTTCCTCCTCCTTCTCCTGCTCTTCCTCCTCCTCCTCCTGCTCTTCCTCCTCCTCCCCCTGCTCTTCCTCCTCCTCCTTGTCCTTCTCTCCTCATCCTCCTCTCCTCCTCCTCCTCCTTTCCTCTTCCTCCTCCTCCTCTCCTCTTCCTCCTCCTCTTCTCTTCCTCTTCCTCTTCTCTTCCTCCTCCTCCTCCTCTCCTCCTCCTCTTCTTCCTCCTCCTCCTCTCCTCCTCCTCTTCTTCCTCCTCCTCCTCTCCTCCTCCTCTTCCTCCTCCTCCTCCTCTCCTCCTCCTTCTCTCCTCCTTCTTCTCTCCTCCTCTCCTCCTTTTTTTCTCTTTCTCCTTCTCCTCCTTCTCCTCCACCTCCTCTTCCTCCTCCTCCTCCTCCTCTTCCTCCTCCTCCTCTTCCTCCTCCTCCTCCTCCTCCTCCTCCTCCTCCTCCTTTTCAATCTTTCCTTGATTCTTGAGATCTGGCCTTCTACTAATTCTTTTCAATGAAAGACCAGGAAGTTTTTAAAAACTAAGAAAGAATAGAATAAAGAGAGAAAGAAAGGACAAATGGAGGATTCATGTGAACTGAGCGTTTTTACAGGGGTGTGGACCCATCTTTGAAAATGATTCTGTGGAAGAGGCCTTTGGTGCCAAATAGTTGAGCTGCTGCCAGTCTTTTATGACTCCTTCTTTATCATTTCCCCTCAGATGAGGCAGATCAAGACAAATCCACATTCCTCTCCTGTGTTTGGGGCCTCTCCTGGCCTTTGTCAGCTGCTGGTTTGTGGAGGCTCTTGGGTTTGAGAAAACCAGCCTGGCGGCTCCATCTCTGTTTGCTGCAGTGCTTAGGCAGATGGGGTGTCATCTGGGAGCCATGGCAGCGGAGACACAACAAACAAAAGCAACCCCTGCCTTCCAGGGGTAAACAATGAAGTCCTCCTTTGCTCCCTAGCATGTTTATGGAGTGGCTGAGTGGCCACTAATTCCTGGTCCCCGAAACCAGACAGTAGGCAGCTGTTGGAAATTCTTCCTAAAGAGCTTATACCTAAAATAATCCAAGCTGAGCTTGACCTGAGACCATGAGTGTCTCCTGCTGCCACTGGTGGTAACAGTCCCCTACCCTCTCATTCACTCATTCCTCCCATCTCCCCTTCCTCTCTTTCCTTTCTTCCCTCTTTCCTGCCTTCCTTCCTGCCTTCCTTCCTTCTTTTATCAGTTGAGCAACTAATAGATGCTAAGTCCTGTGATTAGAACTTGCCAACTGAATGGAGACAAGGTGGACAGACATCTTTCTGGAAAAAGGGACAGTGTGTGCAGACACGGGACAGAGGGAGCCCAGACATTTCTGGTGGGAAGCTCAGCAGCTCAGATGCAGAGAAGGTGGAGTCTGAGAGGTGGAACTCTAGACCCAGGCAGCAAGGAGACCATAAAACAAACTCACAGTGGATTTAAGATCTGAACATAAAACCCAGGCCCATAAAACTGCAAAACGAAAACATAGGAAAAGAAGCTTCATGACATTGGATCATTTGCAGTGATTTCTTTGCACATACGTAGCAAAATTAAACAGGTGGGATGGAACCAGAAATTTTTTGTGCAGCTAAAGAAATGACCCACAGAGTGATAAGAAACCTACAGAATTGCCAAGATATTCACAGAGTCAATATTTTGCATATCATAGACATGATAAGTGGTTAAGATAAAGAATATGTGAGGAACTCAAATCATTCAATAGCAGAAAAAAAATTCTGATTTTGAAATGGTCAAAAGACCTGAAGAGTTATTTCTCCAAAGAAGACATACTAACAGCCAAAAAGAATGCGAAAAGAGTCTCAACATTGCTGATCATCCAGGAAATGCAAATTAAAAGCACAATAGGACATCACCTCACACCTGTTAGAAGGGATAGTATCAAGAAAACAGATCGCAAAAGATGAATGTTGGCACAGATGAGAAGAAATTGGAACACTTGTACATTTGGGGGAATATAAAATGATGCATCTTCTGTGGAAAACAATATGGAAGTTCCCAAAAAAATTAAAAACAGAATTACCATAAGATCCTGCCATCCCATTTCTAGCTATATGTCCAGAAGAATTGGAATGAGGATCGCAAAGAGATATGTGGTCCCCTTTATGTTCATTGCAACATTATTCAAGCCAATATATATTATTCAAGCCATTTTTTTATAGCCAAGATAGAGAGACAACCTAAACGTTTACTGAAAGATGAATGGTTAAAGCAACAAATGTGGTATGTACACATACTGGAATATCATTCAGTCTTGGAAAAGGAAAAAATTCCTGCCACTGGCAACAACATGACTGTACCTCAAGAAAATTACTCTAAGTTAAATAAGCCAACCACAGCAGGACAGACACTGCACGCTCCCACTTTTATGAGATATCTAAAATAATCAAACCTGTAGAAACAGAAAGTAGAATGGTAGCTTCCAGGGATTGAGGGGAAGAGGCAATGAGGAATTCCTATTCAAAGGTCTGTTTCAGCAATAGATCTCATGTTAAATATTTTTACCACAATTTTTAAAAATGGTATACAAACAAGGTTTTAGACACATGATACAGTCTGTGTTTCAGGAAGATCTTACAGGCAGCAGCATCAAGAAAAATGAGGTGAAGGAGACAAGGGCTGAAAAGAGAAGAGCCATACATGAAGACCTCCACAAGGCCAGCTGCAGATGTGTTCCTAGGGGATGGTACGAGGGGTCAGCCCCATAGGCCACTGCTTCTGAGCTAACCAGCACACCACGGGGGAGTGACCGCACCCTTACTGGTTAAACTCTGATGCATTTCTCATATGTGAAAAGAACCCATGATGCCTGTTTCATTCAGCCTTTCAAACTTGCTCTACTGGATTTATTTTTTATTTACCAATAATCTTCTTTGTGACTAAAGACACAGGGATATCAAAACAAAACAACTTATTCTTTGTATCTTCATGATCTGATGATGAACACTGATTGGTTGTATTAATGTGTTACAGTATTCAAAAACTTATCCCACTCACTAACTGCTCCAATTGAGTTTTATTTTCAACATGAGATCTCTAGAGGAAAATAAGAAGTTTGTTGAATGCTTTGCAGAGTAAGTTTGCAATGGAAAGACACATGGTTTCAGTGGAGTCCAAAGTAGCTGGAAAGGAGGCTAATGAGAACCAGGCTGAGTGTTCAGTGAGAAAGGCAACGTGCTCAGTCCCTGCTCACTGGTGACCTATCGTCTGGTTTGCATGGAAATATGAATGGTAGGCAGATGAAGCTAAGGGCACAGCCTGCTGTCCTATGAAGCTAGTGGAGGTACAGACTCCACAGTGGGCACTGGGACATCCAGGTATGTCCCCAAAGCAACACTTCCCTGCAAAAGGTAGCCCCAGAGAATTGCGTAGGATTATCAGTTTGCCTTTCAAGCCCACAGGCTTGGAGTATTTAAATATGGTTCATTCTAAGTCTTCTCCCCTCTGTCTGATGAACACGTATTCATTTTCTAATCCATCATCTATATGACTTCCCCTGGAGCCAGGAAGAAGACAACTAAAACATTTGGTTCATCTCCTTTGCCCTATGTAATACAGTGCACATAGTAGTTAAAATTATATATAAAAAATACAGAATGAAATTGTATGTGCTACATTATGCAGTGTATGTTATAGATGTGATAGAATGCAATATACTATGATGCTTGGTTTCCTTGATTCTCATAACCAGGAGACTGCAAGTTATTTGACTATGGCTCTTTGACAGTGGCATATTCATCTCATATTCTTAGATCTATCGGTGAGGGGAAGCAGGGGAAAGAGGAAGGAAATGAAAGAATTCTCTTGCAAAGAAAGATAACACTCTGGGCTTCTCCTAAAAAAAAAAAAAAAAAAAAAAAAATGTCTTGTGCGTCTCAATGACTTTGCCTATCTCCAAGGGCTCTGCACTTTTCTTATCGAATATCATGGAAATAAGGTGAGAATTCAGATTTCCCTACCTTGACACCTTCTCAAAGAAGGTCTAGATTCCTTCATTCATTTACTCACATTTTAAAAGAGTAAGATAAGAGAAAAAAAAGTATGCATAAAGGTAAATGCCATTACTTAAGTGTACTTGAGCTGTGGGGAGAAAGAGGTGGAGATTAGTTAATGCTGTCCAGGAATTTCAGGGAGGGAGGAATGTTTGAGATGTGTTTTAAAGATCAAGCAGGAGGCATGGCATGGGAGGGAAGTGTTTCAGGGAAGAGGGACCTCAGCCAAGCAAATCCTGAAGCTTCCCAGCAGAGTCTGTGTCACCCATATAATGGTGACAAGAAGAGGGTGTCTATTTTAAGCAGCAGTTATACTTGTAAATATGGCTCTTTCCCTTCAAGCTTCTTGATGGAAGCTTCGAATCACCATTTCACAGCTAGCAAATCTGAGGAACAAGAGACAAAGAGACTCATTGAAATTTATTCAGGGCTACATAGACACAGGGTCTGAACTGAATCAGATTTTCTTTAAGTTATCAAGAGGGTAACAACTGGGTTAAACCACATACCACAGCAGAAATCCCCTCTTTAACTTAGTGTATCTGTACACGTGTCCTCTATCAGTAGGGCTCCCCGATTCCACATGTCCCCATCCTAAATGAATTAACAAAAGCCAGTGCTCATCGGGAACTCTCATACTTCTGAGAAGCGGATGAGATACCATATGTAGAATAATTAGCACGCCCCCTTTATGTTGTGAGTTAAATAATCGTACCCCAAAGCATGTATATCCACATCCTAATGTTCAAAACCTGTGACTGTGACCTTGTTTGGAAAGATGGCATTCAATTAAGGATATCAAGCTAAGGAGATAGTGCTGGATTTTCTAAGTAGTTTTAAATCCGGTAACAAGTATTCTTTAAAATGATACGTAGAAAAGAGGAAAAGGAAAGGTAACCACAGAGGCAGTGTTTAGAATATGTGGCCATAAGACAAGGGATACCAGGAGATCCTGGTTGCTGAAAGAAACCAGCAACAGACTCTCCCCTAGAGCTCTATGAGCAATTACGGCCTTGCTAACACTTTGATTGTCTAATTCTGGCCTCCAGAACCATCAGATGATACATTCTGTTATTTTCAGCCTCAAGACACTAAAACCACTAATACTAGAATTGGAAACTAAAATGCAGCGAGCAATCAAAAAATATGTGCAGGTACCCACCTCCATCTGCAGAAGGCTCATGGCAAAAGCACAAGGATGTCTTTATTCTTTCCTTCTGCTTTTTCTTCAGCTACTCAGGAAAAGGGAGGGGACCCTGAGGCATTTCCCCGTGAACTCTGTTCTGGGACTCCTTATGAGCTCTGATATCCCTCTAGCTCTGAGTAAATGGCAAGAAAAATACCGAAATCTTAATGAGAAGCCCTCCCAAGAAGAGAGAGGAACAAGAGGGGAAGACAGAGAAACCAGAGTGGGCACGAGTCTCTTCATCAAACTCTGACATTAGGAGAAAGGGGGGATGGTTATCTCTCCGCTTTCTTTTTTGCCCAGGGCCTTTCCCCTGGTGTAAGCCCATAATTGGGTGGGTTGGCTTTAGCCTCGGTGGCCATCTTCACTCTGCCGCTAATTCACAGGGTGAGCACCACTCATACCTCCTCCTGCTCAAAACCCAGTTTTCTCAATAAAGTGAATCCTAGATGCCGTATAATTTTTATGGATAAAATAGAGAAAAGAACCTATTAACCACTCCAAACTGCATCTGGTTAATTTCACTCTACTATTTTTCTAAACTTCAAACATTGTGATAAAAAATAACTCACCCACTTACCTGGAAATAATTTTTATTATGCATTCTTCCACCTCAACCCCCACAGGTAATAGCACTGTGTCTATTACTCTGAATTCCAGGCTCTGCCCAACCTCTCAGTTTTTTCTTACTAATCTAGCCCCTCATACATTGAGCTTCAAACTCACTGAATGGTTTTTCGCTTACACTGTTTCTGGCCCCATTGATGAGATCATTAGGAAAATCCTATAACAAAACATTAGGCAGAAGCAGAGATCCTTCTATAGGTCTATCATTGCTTTATTGCTCCCTACGCATCTCAAGCAGCATAGTGCAACCCTAACTTCCATGAAACTAATGAGATGCTTGTGGGAAAGTTAGAGTCTTAGCCACAGATTATTCCACAAGTGGATTTTGAAGAATGATTTCCCATTTTGTAGTTCAAATCTCATCAGTGTGTATCATTGAATGTCTGAATAACATGAAAAATTATAGGTCATCTTCCCATTTTGCTAATTCAGGAAGCCTGGCTGGGGTGAGAAAGGGATCCCCAACCACACACAATAGGTCAGTGTTAGAGGAAACACTAGATTCCAAAATATGATGAGCTTTATACTCAGCAGTTTTGCTCAAAAGTATGACCTTTTACTGTCTGTTGGTAGGGTGCACCAATGTAATAGAATGTGGGAGGAAAGGAGAAGAGTGGTTATAGAATCAGAAAACCAGTCCACCAGCTAACATTCCCTCCATCCTCTATTCTTTAGAACTAAGAGTAAGAATTAGAGACACCAGTTGAATTATTACTCATCTGGGGTCCAGTACTGTAATCCTTAAAGGCAAAGGGAAGGTATATTCCTATAGGGATGCTTGACAATGTCCTGAGATATTTTAGATTGTCACAAGGAGGTAGGAAGTTCTACTGGCATCAAGTGGGTAAAGGCCAGGAATGCACAGGACAGTCCCCCACAACAAAGAATTTTCCAGCTTAAAATGTCAATAATTCAGAGCTCAAGAACACTGCACTGGTAAAATCTCTTTCCTACCAAGACATCTTCTAATATCAGCACCCTGATAAACTATCTCTGCCAGAAACTGAGGAAAGTATGGGGTTTAATTAACAGGTTTCCAGATGCACAAGTAGACTCATCGTAATCATCTCTACAGAAGTTAAAGAAACTAGTACAAATAGTGATGACATGTGATAGTAATTTATCATCTCTCCTGTACTTCTTTCCCTTCTTCTGATAATATATTCATCTTTCTCATATTAAGTGTAAAGAGTTGTGACTAAGGCAATACAGTCTTAGTACTCCATTCTCTTAAACACAGTTATCAGTCCAAGGTCAGAAAAGAGATTAAAATGAAGTCAATCAAAATCCTTCCCTGGAGTGGATATACAGGAGACTAGTAGGAGGTTTTCTCTTTCCTTTGGCATGGGATAATGAAGCAACATAAATCTGGATCCCGGGGCTGGGGATGTGGCTCAAGCAGTAGCGCGCTCGCCTGGCATGCATGCGGCCTGGGTTCAATCCTCAGCACCACATACAAGCAAAGATGTTGTGCCCGCCGATAACTAAAAAATAAATATTGAAAAATTCTCTCTCTCTACCTCTCTCTCTCTTTAAAAAAAAAAAAAATCTGGATCCCTAGGGCCTTCTTCTTCATTACACGAAAATGCTTATATGGACAGGGAAAAAGCATTCACTAGGGATGACAGACAGGTATAAACTGTATGCTCCAGTTATAATGACCATCCCTTTAGATCCCCCAAGTCCTGGTTCTTAAAGTGTGTCCTGCAGGTCTGTAAGTTATCCTAGAAGCCAGACGCAGGAGTCCAATGAAGCCTCTTTTTGGCATAAGCTATTCTGAGTTGAATTTTTGTCACTTGGTGTGGAAAAAGTTTCAACTAATAAACTCACATTTATAGAACATTTGAGAGTTAGCTAAGTGGTTTCACATTGGTGATATTATTTGCATCTCACACACAAAACCCATCCTCTATCTATCTAGCAGAGAGAGGGGACCGTTGTCTCATGGGCATGTGTGAAAACAAAGACGCAAGGTGGTTGAGGTTAAAGGACCATCCCAACACCACCCACAAATCTTGACAACTTCAGAACATCCCCCTTGGGAAATAATGCACATTCTTGGAGTCAGAATAGCCCCAAAGAGTAAAATAATAGAATCCTAGTTAACACCTAGAGAGAGTGTGCCCAGGGTACCCTCTGCCAAGCTCTGCTCATTACTTTGTGTATAGTCACTAATACATCCTCCTAACTATGGTACAATCTTATGACAATAGGTACAATTGTTTTCTCAGGTGAGGAAATAAAGGCATTTAAGTAAATAACCCAGATCATCTAGAAAATTAGGAGCAGAGCTAGGATTAAAATTCAGAGCCCTGATGTTCAACCACCATAGAGAAGCAGAGAGCTATTCTTGTGCTTTCACACAAATGTACCCTACACAAAGCTAGGAGGCAGGGAAACGAGAATCTTAATCCTGAACTAACTGACATAATGGTCTTTATTCTAAAGTGGCACGCAGGACTCCCTCCCTCTACATGTTGACCGGCAGTGCCAGAATTAAAACTAGCTTATGCTCTAAGCCCAGTGCTCATGTCTGCAGAAATACTCATGTAATGCATATTTAATGAGCACTTCTTTTATGTTACAGCATTTTAGAAAGCTGTTTGGAATAAAGAATAGGGATGATGTGCAGGAAGATTTATGGAATTATAGATTCTTACCCATGAGATGAGATTCATATTCAAACACTGCTTTCAAGATTGAAGAACTGAGGAAGGAAAGGCATCTGCAGTTTATTAGGGATAGACAAGAAAGCTCCCCTCACTAACCTCAGAAGCCAAGTTAAAAATATGCTAGTTCACAGTCCGTGGCAAAAGTTGGATCTATCATACCCAAATCTCTTTTGTTCCAAGAGCGCATGTGGTAAGAATGGTGAGGACTTGTTTATTTCATAGCTTACCAGTAGTAAGTGTGGGCTGAAGGGTTTTGCTCTGTCCCTTTTTATGTCCTGCTACTGAAAAAGACAAAATACAAGGAAAAAAAAAAAAAAAGAATGTTTGGGTCCAGAAAAGATGGATTTTTTTACAGAGATGAGAAAACTATTAATCATTGTTTTGGCTCAGAATGACATAATATTTAAGAGCAAACTTCACTTTACAATTTTCAGAAATATGATATCAAAGAAAGAAATGTGAAATACAAATTATTTCAAAAGCTTTTACAAATTTCAAAATCCTTTTTGGATCACATTTGTTTCTCAAGATTTTTAAATTTGTTCATGTGTATTCTTCTGAAGGACATCTCTAAGTCTGGGAACAAAACAATGCAACCCATCTTGAACCAAAACTGGAGGGAAAGAACATCACACAGGGGTACATAGGAAGCCCAAGAGCCAGTCCTCCAGGCTGGGAGAATTGTCAAAGTATAAGATGAGGAACAGGAGCCACCTCGGTCAGTAAGGGGAATTTGTCCATTTAGAAAGAGAGATAGATCTATTTATTTGTTTCCTCATGCTTAAATATGGGCTAATGAAAACAGTTGGGCAAAAGCGACACTTTGGGTTCCTTGATAAATTAATCTTTCACTGAAAACTAGGTATTATTTTTCCCCTCTAAAGTAAGACAAGTGTATTGAGGTTAAGAGGACTGACTCATTTAACCAAGGTCAAATAGTCAATAATTGGTACATCTGGGAAGATGAGTTTTCTACACTGCGATGATCCCCTGTCCATTGTATATAAAACCTACCATATTGTCTTTCCCCAAAATGGCACCTTCTTTTGTATTCCCTGATTTGGTGATTGGCAGTATGGATCACCGGTCATCATGGAGAGACATCCAGGATGTAGTCCATCACCAATTCCCACAGACCCGAGCTTCATGCTCGTCTTGATACATTCAATAGCCCTGGCCTCCCACACCTACTAGATTACTGTTAATGCCTCCCATCTGGTCTCTGTGCTATTGTCTTGTTCTCTCCCTCATGGAGCACCAGAATAGAATAAATTCAACAGTATCCCTTCCCTGCTGGAGCCCCTTGACATCTCCACCTCAGGATTAAGTGTAAGATCCTTGGCTGAGCCCACAAGACCCTCTACCTCGGGTCCTGCCTCCCATCCTCAGCTCCTGTCTCCCTGCCTTGGTATCCTCCACCATCACAAATTGTTTGTCACCTCTGCATGATCCTCATCCCTGGGCTTATTATTCAGGGTGCTCCTCCACCTGGACTGCTATGTCCCCTGCTCTTTCTTCACATGGTTGACTCCTCATCTTTTAATGCTCAGCTTGACGTTACTTGCTGTACTTGCATGTTCTCCTGAAAACTTGCCCTGAATCCCTATAATCCTAGCTTGAAGGTGCAGCACTGACCTGTGTTTCTTGGTAACATTTGTCGTGTTGATCCTGATCTCTTTATGCATCTGTCTCCTTGACCAGAATACTGAATCCTTGATCCTCCTCTAGACCACATGCTTCCAACAGAAAAAATATACCCACCGCAAGACCCTTGGTTACCTTGTTTGCATAGCCCACTGGTGAAAATGTATCTGGTGTTTGAAGTAAACAATGACAAGCTGTGTTCTGTTTGAATGAGAAAATGGAAAACAAATTGATAGCAACATCTCAGCCACTAGCATTTACTTTAAATGACTCAAAGTCGTTTAAAGAGGGGAAGAAACGATTGCCAAAGACAAATCTCCCCAGAGTCTTGCATTTTTCGGAATCTCGTGCTCCTTAAGGAAGAGCTTTTAAATAAAATGTCAAATCCATTTTGAAAGCTTTTCCTCTTTTCTGGTTTTGACTTCTATCGCCTAAGAAATAAAATGCAAACTCTTCAGCCAGCATTCAAAGATCTGCATTGTCTGACTCAAGGTTATCTTTTGAGTCCTAAGATCTACATTTTCCCCCTCAGAACATTCCTATAGTCCTATACTGTGCTTTAGATACCCATTCCTCTCCTCATTTCCCCTTTCATGCCTACACAAGTAACAAAATGTCTTGTCCAGGATAAAGCTGAAGGAGGAGAGTCAGTCCAAAGTCAGAATTGATGATCTTATCATCTAAGGATAAAATCACTCCTGTTTCCTATAGAAACAGAGAAGGGATCATCCTCCAAATAGCCTTGCAGAGAAGATTCTCTTCAATCCATTCTTCTCAGGAAATTCATTCTATGGTTCAGACCAGATCTACATGACACTTTGACTCCCTTTCATCCTATGTGAATGACACCAATACTTGCTCTCACTTGGTCAAAGAGAACTAAGGTGTACTCTGCCCTACTCTGTTCCCAATAAAGCAGAGAGCTTGTCCGGTTTGACCTTCCTATCGAACTTCAGACATAAGATATTAGCCCTGTATTAAAATAGAGGAAGCTCAGGCTCAGAGGAATTATATAGCTAGGGTTTTTCAAGTCAAATTAAATCTATCACAATTTAACCTGTCAGGAGTTAAAGAAGGATTACTTAAATCTCAAAGCCTTAGTTTTTCCCCTAATACTGGATCAATGAGGTAGTAGATGAGAAAAAATTCTGATGAATCTAAAGATCCATGCAACCACAAAATTTCACTGTCACTATTATTACAAGGTGCTCTACATATGGTGGGAACCTGGAAGAACATAACTGATAGAAGTAAATTCCAGAGATATCCATCTTTGAAGCATGAGGATTAAGGAACCAGCATAGGCAGTCAGTGAAGATTTCAGAAGGGATGGAGCCTGGTGATGGGACTTGGTGAGTTCTGTGCAGTGGAGCAATGCAATCTGGAGGAACAGGGTGTGGCTGCACACAGCAGGGGCTTGGCAGGGAGGCCTGAGGAGCAGAAGGCTTTATAGTAAATGAATGTTTCCAAGCATCTGAGCCACGGGGGCATCTGGCCCAGAAGAAGTTCTTGGAACCAGGGACTATAAAAGGAGGCAAAAATAAGCAAAAACTAAAATAAATCATGGGCTCCATGTGTTGGGGCTCACAGGAATGCGTTGACTCGGGAGGCACTTTTTACATTGGCACCAGGATTTTTCCACAGAAGTCCTATCCCAAGCGGCAATTTCGTACTTGAGAGTTATTGGGAATCATGCTGGAAACGGGTTTACAAAATAAGACCATTTCACCACTTATCTTAGAAGCCAAGTCCACCTAAACTTTCTTAGCCAGAAGAGCATATGTAAGTTATTGATCCAGTGGCTCTCAGCCTCAGGGGTCCCCACCTCATCTAAACTCTGTGATGCTTCAGCTGGGATTCTAAAAGCACTCCCCAGACTCCTTACTGGCTCACTCTCCATTAGAGTCCTTCCACAGGAAAAATTGACAGAGACTAGAGGCTTGCAAGGTGAAGAAGACTTTCTTCCTAGTTCCAGATCCTATCACATGCCCTCCAGAAGTAAATGCTAGCTGAGTTCCAGCTAGCTTCTACCAACAGTCTCAGCACCCATCATGGGATGCTTCAATAGAGACCAGTATAAACTGGTCTACCAGGTCTGAGCTCAAGTGTTCAGATCCCTTTCCCAGAATCCTGAGCACTAGCAAGATGGGTACCCATTAAGGCCTGAGCAAAAGCCTTGGGGCACTCACTTTCCAAAATGTCTGAGCCATACAGCACCCGACCCAGAGACTGAGGCACCAGATACAAGACACTCTCCCACAGAAATACGAGAATATGCCAGATTCCTCCCCTAAGCTCCTAAGTCCTCCTAAGACTACCTGTCTTACTTTCTTCCTTTATAGCTAGCTATCTCCTGAAGTTACTAATGTTGGAATTACATCAGCATCTGCAATTTGCTACAGTGACCTTCTAACACATGTAGTCAACTCCCTATATTAAATCTCCTCTATTTTAAATTCCTGTTAACCACAAAAAACCTACTATGATGTATAATATAATGAATAAAATAAATAAATTTTTAAAAAGACACTCCAGATGTTCTTTCCATTTTCCTGACTGGACCATAACAGATATAGAGGAAATCCATATCATAAATACACTTTTGTCAAATCTTTATGGAGGAAAATTATATAGAAATTTAATTTCATTCTCAGTAAAGGGGAACTATCAAATCAAATCATGTCCCTCAATAACTAGAAATAATATACTGGCCCAATGATACAAAAGTTCTGAAGCTTCATTTACTCTTGAACAAATGTGACCTGGGTTCCAGAAACCTGCCAAATAAAGATGTTCTGAGGCTCAAGGGACACAGCTTTGAATGAGATCCAGTCTCTACTCCCCAAGGACACTGTCATCACGAGAGAAAGGCCAGCTATCATGCCACAGGAGGGGACCTAATAGAGCAAGTAGAGAACACAGACAAAGGGGTAGCCTGAAAGCTTGGCAGAGAAGGCACCTCCTTATCTGAGTCTTGCTGGATCTAACAGTCTTCTTATTGTTGTTATTGTTTTTTGATTGCAAAGTCCAGAAACCAACTTTGGATGACTTGGGGGTGGGGGGAAAGCTCTTCGTTGGAAGCTGATGAGAAAGCTCAGAGTAGAGGAAAGGACTGAGGGAGACTTGGAATAAGTGAAAGCCAGGCAGCTCTAGAGAGTGTTGGTGGGAGAAACAGGCTGATGTCTGGACCTGCTAGTGCTGCCGGGATGAAGGAACCCATATGATGATGCATTCTCCTGGAAAAAAGTCCAGTGGGCCCCACTTGAGTCAATGTCCTTCCCATGGCTCCAACAGTGGGTGAGAAAAAGGACCCATGGGAGTGGGCATATAATTCCCAACAAGGAACGAGGGTGCCCATGGAAAAAGAAAAAGAAGACAGCTAAACTGAAAGAGGACGAGTTCAGGAGGGATAAAACACAAAGGAATTCATTGCAAAGATGAACAGGACTCTTCTAGGTGTACAAAGAATGGTCATTCAAGACAGGGAGAATAAAGATGTAGAGGTGAGAAAGATGCAATAAGAAAATCTAAAATCACAAGGCCAGAAAGTGGAAGTGAAGCTGTTCATGTAAGCAGGGATCAGAGGAGGGAAGCTCCTGGGCACGGCTCTGAAGGACTCCTGGAGGCCGGCAAGATCCAAGTCCTTACACCTCTTGGAATTCTTGCAGGTGTGCATTTTTTCTTTACCATCATCATTATTATTATCACTTGCAGAAAATCATCTACAACTTTGTGACCTTAACAAGAAAAGTTTTAATAGGGGACCGATCCTGATGGAAGTGGGTGAAGGAAAGAAAGAGCAAGGAGAAAACAGGAATAGGAGCAGAGATGGGGTCTCACTAACTGCAAAACTAAACACAAGCTCTAGGTTGGGGAGGGAGTCAGGGAGGCAAGTTCAGTGGATTAACTAAAGGATGTAGCACTGAAGAGGATGTGAACAATGTACCCCTGGTAAGGAATGGGGCTGTCAATATCCTTTCTATTTTGGGGGCATGGAAGCAAGAATAGCCCGAACTGCGGAGCAATTACTTTATAAAAATATTTTTTAAATAGATCATGAATCCTCACAAATTCCCGACTACAGACTCCTCTAGGACAACATCTTTGTTCTCTCTCATCTGTATTTCTCAGATGTCTCATATCCATTAGACACTCAAAGCAGCCTTTGGAATGAATTGATTACCTAATTAACCGATCAATCAACTAAATAATGTTTATAATGTGTAGATAATAATTTTGTCATCAAAATCATAGATGATATGAAGTCATCTGTATTTGATCAAGTATTCAGACACTTTGATGGCCTTCTGCCATGGGCTTCTTCTACCTAGTGTCCTGTAGGCAACTTCTTCTGCCAGTTCCACGTGGCATTAAAGTTACAAGGTTAAAAAGCCAGAGTAGGGTCTTGAAACAAAATTTTACTACATATCACTATATATCTGAGCCACTTGATTAATGGCTCAACAGGTTGATGCTTGAAGAGGTAAAATGACTTTCCCAAGGTCATGGCTAGTAAAGTTGGGTATTCCAACTGACACCCCAACCCAAGCCTTCTGACATCTGAACCTGTCAAGACTAGGAACGGTTAGGTGCATGCTAACATTCACCTAAGGACTAGACTCTGTGGAAGGAGAACAGGCCCTTCCAAATGCTGTGTGTACGAGCACCCACCCCACCACAGCTCTGCAGAAGGGACTGGGGCAGGTAGAGGAAACACCGTGGGTTCATCCAGAGCAGGTCAGTTTTTAACTTGTCTAAAAAACTTAAGGATCTTTCAACTGCCCAGAGAGTATGAAGTATTCTTTCTTCCCCTGAAGTCGACTCTGGTGAGCTCTGAGGATGCTAAGGAAAGGTGGTAGATGAGTCAGCAGAAGTCAGCCAGGGTATTAAGCAGCAAAAGGAACTAATTAAGCCAATAGCTGCCAGGACTGGAAGTAGCTGCAGATGGAAATCAGACAACCACCTCATGCCAGGGAGGAGAGGATCTGGCTCCACTCCACTCAGGATCGCCTCCAGTGTGCTTGCTTTAAAAAGAAAAATTCATCACCCAGCAGATGTGAATGGCCATCCATTTCCTTCCCTTTTCTACCTACTTGTAGAATAGTGTCATCAGAAAACACTGCTAGGGTCAGGTGTGAGTGACCTCCTAGAAGGGGGCAGACCAATATTGGGGAGTGGCCAGAGGATGACACAGCTTCAGTCTGTCACATTAACACACCCCCCTTGCCAATAAGTACCTGCAATCAGGGCATCAGGTCCTCACCATCACCCATCCCAGAGAACAGATTGGAGGAGGCTTTTTTCTGAGATTTACAAGGGGAGTTATTAATTTGAGGATGACTGATAAAATTATCAGGGTATTTCTGCTGCACATACCACTTTGAGAACGGCAGTGGTGTGATAGAGAATAAAAAGTAGAATTAGAGACATACAATATTTCCACTTTCTAACTTGGCCAGGTAATTACTCCCTCTGAGGCTCCTTCCCTACATTCACAAGATGGAAACCAAATTTACCGTTATTAAAGACTTTTGTGAGAAAGAGAAGAAAATCTATGTAAAATACCAATACTCCCCAGGCACTGACCAAAATCCTCCACCCTCTTCCTTTAGAGAATTAACTCAGGGGCTAGCAGGGTGATTACCTAGAAAATACATCATATTTTTAGTGAAAGAGTAAAGAATTTGTAAATTATGTAAATGCTCACAACTGGCTAAGCCCTGAGGATATGGCAAAGTACAGGTTAAAGCCCCTGCCCATCAAAGAAAGTCAAAGGGAGACTGACAAGAGGCAATAAGACTTCAGGAACATAAATATTTATGTGCAGCAAGTATTCTTTGGAATGTGGATGAGGATCACTTAGCTCATCCTCTGGGGTCAGGGCAGATTTCCGAGATGAAGTGATCTCTAAATGAAGAGCTGAGGGATACATATGAGCTCTCCATATAAAAAGAAGGAAAAGATGAGTGGGAGATGTCCAGGAGGAATTCATTCATTCACTGAATGAACAAGCACTTAATATGTTCTATGCACTATTGACACCAGGAACAGAGTATTGAACAAGACAGGGTCTTTGATCGTGGTTGACCAATAATACATATTTGACAAAATATCAAGAAGTGATCCACATCATGAAGAAATTAAAACAGAGTTGGGAGGAGACAAGTTCCTTTAGTCTTTGCATATTGGTCAAAAAAATTTGGAAGGGCCTGTTCTCCTTGCATGAAGTCTCCTTGTATATTGGTCAAAAAAAAAAAAAAAAAAAAAGCTTCATTTCAATTGAGAGAGGAGAAGAAACCAGCCAGGTAATGATGGGGACCAGTAACTTGCAGGCAGAGAAAAGTGCTAGTGCCAAGTTCTTACATTCAAAGCAAGTGTGGGCTTGTCCTGGGCACAAGAAGGTATGCATGGCAGTTGGAAAGAGACCAAAGAGGACACAAAATGGTGGGAAACAGGAGGGCAGGGAGCTGTCTTCACAGGGCAGAGCTGTGGTCTGAATTACTTCTTTTAGGTCTCGGGTGTTGTTGTGAAAGTGAGAATCCCAACACATGCCAAAAAATTTTAAAAAAAAATAAAAAAACATGAGACAACAGTTGGTGGAGAGGAAAAAGAGGAAAGAAAGGTGAAGGGAAGAGAAGGGAAGGGCAGAGTGAGGTGGAGAGGAAGGAATCCATTTAGTCTAGCTGAAGAAGATATTTGGGAAGAATCTGTATCCAAGGGCAATTCTGGATAGGATGCAGGGACTCCACCCTCCAGGAAAGTGGGTGCCGTAACAGGGACTTGAGCTTTTATCCATAGATGCTGTGGATAAAAAGTGTGGAAGGTCTGCACGCACGGGGGCCATAGCTGCAGAACTGGAGCTTAGCTGAAAAACCTTCCTTCCTCAGCGGCCCTATTTCTGCTGTGTAAGTAGCAAGTGAGTTGTTTTAGTCAGCTTTCTTGCTGCTGTGAGTGAAAGATCTGATCAGAGCAATGACAGGGCAGGTAAAGTTTATTCAGGGGCTCTCAGTTCGGAGGTCTCCATCCATAGACAGCAGGCTCCATTCCTTGGAGTTCAAGATGAGGCTGATCATCATGGAGGAAGAGCATAGTGGAGGGAAGCGGCTCACGTGATGATCAGGAAGGGCAGGGAGAGAAAGACTCTACTGGCCAAGTACAAATACATACCCCAAAGCCACACCCCAATCCCATGTCTTCCAGCCACACCCTCCCACTTCAATTACCACTCAGTTGATCCCTATCAGGGAATTAGTTCACTGACTGGGTTAAGGCTCTCACAACTCAATCATTTCTTCTCTGAACCTCCATGCATTCTCACATGTGAGCTTTTGGGTGACACCTCGCATCCAAACCACAACCTGTGTACGTGTAGGTAAGCGTGAACGTGTAGAGGAGGGGCTCTGCACCATAAAGAAAAGAAAACTGGGGGTCACGGCTGCAGAACAAGTCAGAAACCGCAGCAGAACCCCTGGGGCAGTATGCAGACCTCCCACAGCTCTCCTGGGCCATGAGTGCTCTGAAATTTCACATCCCCCTCAGTGGGACTGATGGAAGAAGCCACAGAGTGGTCTGAGCCAGGAGAGACAAGAGTGATTATTATCTCCTCCAGGCCTATCATTTTACAGATGAAATTAGTCTCCTTATTCCCATCAGCCATATGGCTATGAGGTTAGTTTCTCCAGGGCTCAACCACAAAGACAGGCTAGTTATTTTTTTTAGACCAGAGATATTGCCTAAAATGACTGTCTCTGTCCCCACCACAAATAACCTGCTTTTGTCCCTCAGTCTAAAATGCCATGGGTTGTATAATTCATTTCCCATGGTAGAACTTCCTTCTGCAGCAAGCAAGCTGCATAGAGCCTACGAGGATGGGTGTCTGAGTAGCCCTGCCGAAAAAGAGGGTCTATTTGCAAAGAATTATATTTTTTTATAGTAACTTGGACTGGGAACCAGGTCATGTTCTCACACAACTTTCTTCAATGTCTCTGCCCTAATTCACTGGTATTTGCGGGAAGTGGAGAAAATGAAATCTACATAACATGGGGTTCACATGTTCACACAGGGCCCAGACATCACTTTCAAAGTGCCTATCACTCTACTCATCACTGAAGTCATGACAATCTATAGCCCTGCCTTAGGAAACTTGAGATTTAGTGATTTTTATTGAAATTAAGAAAACATGAAAAAAAATTAAGATCTGAAAATACATGAGCCTTGATCTCAAACTTTCCTCAGAGATTCATAATTTTTTATAACTAAGTCCATGCTGTCAAAGAGAATAAATATAATCTTAGTTCCTAAAGAGCTGAATTTTACTTGATAAACACAATTCTTAAGCAGTAGATCTTTTCTTCTTGTTTGCTAGATAAATATCTTAAGTCTCTAGGGATTGCATATTGTGGTAATATGCATGGCAGTTCTGGCTAAGGGGATGCAATAGAGAATTATTTTTATGCATGGGAATAATGATCACACTCCTGATCTCATTTTAACCATTGTTATCAGACCTGTTTTATTACTAAGGAACTAAAGTCTAGAGAAAGTCTAAACTTAACCAAGTTCAGTAACTTGGTTACTGAGCAATAATTTCCATCATCCTCAATATCACCACTGCCATCATTGTTAGTCAGTACTGGGATCTTCTAGTAGTAGAAACCGTCCAATCATGAATTTACTGAATACATGTTAGCCTAATACCTGCTGTGTATAAAGCTTTGAATAAAACACGGTTCCTACCATCTAGGAACTCCAGGTTCCATGAATACAGAACTGTTCACTAATTGATAAGCACTGAGTGAACTATCATGAGTAATGTCACACTATGAACATCTGTGCTCAGCTTTGGGGTAGTCATATTTTCATACACTAGATAGTATTTAATTTTTAAAAAATGATTGAAGTACTGATATAGCCTATAACATGAGAGAACCTTGAAATCATCATGGTAAGTTAAAGAAGCCAGACAAGAAAGGGTAAATATCGTACAATTTCATTTATATAAAATATCCAAATAGACAAGATCCATGGGGACAGAAAGTAAAGTGATGTTTGTCAAGGGCTAGGTGGAGGGACTAAGGGAGTAACTCTTAAGGGGTACAGAAGTTCCCTTCAGGGTAATGTAAATGTTTCAAAACGATATACTAGTGATGTCGCACAATTTTGTGACTATACTAAAACCCACGTAATTATATGCTTTAAAGTGAAGAATCATGTGGCACATAACTATGATTCAATAAAACATAAAAATTAAAATCTAAAAATAAGTTTGATATGTTGTTTTAGTCAGATATTTTGCTGCTGCAACCAAATGACCTGACAAGATCAGTTTGGGGAGGCAAAGTCTATCTGAGGTCTCACAGTTCTCTGTCGTTAGACAGCTGGCTCCATTCCCCAGAGCCCGAGGTAAGGCAGGATATTATGGTGGAAGAGTGTGGTAGAGGAGAAAGCAGCAGAGAGTGTGGCACTAGGAGGAGAGAAAGAGAAAGACAGAGACAGGGACAGAGAGAACACTCCAAGCCTTCCTGCACTGTCTCACACATGAGCTTCCGGGGGACACCTAATATCTAAACTATCACATGTATGGTAATTATCATGGTGGAAAGGCCGTAGGTCACTGTGGAGTATTATCAGAGCTATGGATATAACTTCCATTTTATTGAGAGCTTAATATATGCTTCATATTCTGCCAAATGAATGGATTGTTTTATGTCATTGAATCGCTCATTCATTCAGCGACAATTGTGGGGATGCTTAAAATGTATCACTCACTGATTGGCAATGGGTGCATGGCTCTTAACAAAAATAAAGTCTCTGTCTTGGTGGAGTTTCCACTTTACTAAAGAGGGGAGTGATGACCTGGGAATGTATCGAGGAAGGATGAGACAGAATCAAGAAGCCCAAAGTCAGGAGAAGAGGGGGTGTGGATTTGAGGAGCCTTCCTTTCTGTAAGACTGTAAAGGAAATCATCTCTGAAGATTGATATGTGAGCAAAGACCAAACTATAATATGGATATTCCAAAGAGAAGAGGCTAAAGTTCTAGAGTTGGAATGAGTTTGGCATATTTGAGGAACAGCAAGAACCTCCTCTCCCCTCCATTTCTATTCCTACAGCAGAGATAGCAAGGAGAGAGACTTAGAAAGGAAGCTCAGAGGAAAGAAGACCGCTAGGTGTTGTTTGGGAATTTGCAGAATATATACTCATGACTTTGGCTTCTATCGCACTGGTGAGAAATTCTGAGAGAAGAGTCACAATTCAATTTGTTTTCAGAAGGTTACTCTCATGACTGCTGAGAGGAGAGCAAAGGGAGAAAACTATCTTGTATAACTAAAAACAAAAGTTTTTTAAAAAGAGCAAAAAAAATAAGGTCTTCCTGGGAGACCAATATTCACCTAATACGGGTTCCCTACAGGTGCTAGAAATTTGAGCAAGAGTTTTGTCGCTGAAGTATGATATGAAGATGGCTTGATTTGGAGTGATGGGAAATTGACAGGTAGTAGTAGTCAGCTAAAGATAAAGATGACGGGTCTTGTTGATGGAGTAATGAGAGAAGTGAGAAAAGTGACTCACCAGGTTACCTTGGATGAATTGCTGTGTCATGTTCAGGGAAGGAGCAAGCTTCCAGGTGGCAGAAACCAGCAGGTCTCTCTGGTACAGGTCACCACGTATTAGACATCAAGCAGCAGCAAGGAGAAGACACAGAAATAGAGATTGAACTCAGAGCGGACGCCCATGCTAGAGGTTGAACTTGGGGCTCAACAACATATAGATACTACTTAAAGCCCTGGCACTGAATGGAAATACCTAAGAAACCAGAGAGAAGAGGAGAAAGAAAGGAATGGAAAGGAATAGAAATAGAGGGGAGAGGAGGTGCCAACCCTCAGAAACTCCCTTGGTGGCCAAGCAGAAGTTCATGGAGAAAGAGACTAAGAAGAAAAGTCTGGAATACCAGGGCTACCAGAGGGGAGAGTCCTATCCCCTGGATCAAAATGCAGCAAGTGTTTTAAGAAGAAGTTCATGATTAACTGGATCCAATGGTCCTGAGAAGTTGGATGACAGAGGAGGAAAAACGAGATTAACCATTGAATCCAGCATCGTGAAAGCCACCTGTGAGAGTGAGCGGTGAGCTGATGTAAAGGTGTGTAAACAAGTCAGGATGGTGCCTGGCAAATGTTAGAGTCTGTAAATAAGTCTGGATGGCGCCTGGCATTTTGCCAGAGGGAGTGGTTTGTGAAGTAACGCCAGTGAGCCATTAAGTGTGGAGATTCCTTATTGGTTGACTGCTGTATCTCATTTATGTTAATTATATAAGCTGTGTGAAATGTATAAATACCGCTCCTGTCCTACAATAAACAGCTTCCACTCCTGCTGCATCAATCTACACAAGTTGTTCGTCACCCTGAAGCCAGATTTAAAGTCAGGTAGTCAGTGTAGTTAGGTAAATCGGGTCTAATATCGAGTGAGATCTAAAATGGAGGCCATGCTGAGAATGATTCCAGGAAATGCAGGACAACTCATGGAATGTCAATGAAGTCCTGAAAAGGCCCTAGGCCAAAGTCCATCCCAAAGGAATGTTAATGGAGTCCAGGAAACAACCCCAACAGATTTGGAGATAGCCCATCCCAGAGAAGTGTTTCTCAATTTAAGTTTGTATGGACGTTCCATATCTGGGACAATGGGACAAAATGATATCATTTAATAATCACACAATAGTGAGATGTTGTTTAACAAACATCTGTAATTCTAAGAATTAAGTACTAAGATGGTAGGAAATTATTTGGTGCTGCTTATCAATGTATCTGAGCCCCTGTTAGGCTTAATGAGGGTCTGCTCACAGAAATGCACATGGCATGTGTTGTCATGGAGCAGGTGCAAAAGATCTAAGCATAAAAGATACATAATAAGTTCTGGATGTGAGGAGCAGGTGTGATGGATACATAGAGGACATAATATTTCAGCTGTGCTTTGAACACAAATAGGGGTTTGCCAGACAATAAGGTGTGCATTTCCCAGCCAAACAAACAGCATTTGCAAAGACACAGGTAATATAAAATGAAATTTTACTGTGGTGGATAATAGAGTGAAGGGAAAAAGGAATGAAAATGGGTAACAGTGGGTAAATGAGGCCGTGAAGGCAGGCAGAGATCAGCATGCAATGTACTGTGTGTTAAGGAGCCTGGACCAAATTCTGAGAGCAATGGGTGGCAAGGTAGTGATTCACCCACGGAAGTGACCTGGATAGAGGAAGTCCTCTCTCTTGATCTGGAGGTGTGGATCACTTAAATCAGGAGGCTTTGGGGTGAGGGACAATATGTAGGGTTATAGTTCAAAGGGGAAATTTCCTTGCTTGTTGGGAAATATTGTCATAGTATGAAAGAGAGTTGATATGACATTTGGGCCATATTATTATCGAAGAATCACATGTCAATCAGAAATGCAAGAACAATACTCTATTTTTCCTACTTCATATCTGTTAAGGTCTGAAAACAAGTCAGGATAGCACCTGGCATTTTGCCAGAGAAATGTTAGAGTCTGTAAACAAGTCTGCATGGTGCCTGGCAAAATGCCAGAGGGAGTGGTTTGTGAAGTAACAAAAGCCAGCCATTAAGTGTGGAGATTCCTTATTGGTTGACTGCTGTATCTATTTTATGCTAATTAGATAAGCTGTGTAAAATGTATAAATACCACTCCTGTCCTACAATAAACGGCTCCCTTTCCTGCTGTATCAACGTACACAAGTTGTTAGTCACCCCCTGGTTATTTTGCTGTAGCCAGCCTGACTGCGGCAGATGGTGGCCTGTACCGGGAGCCCCGGGACACTCGGAGGTAAGTGACAAAAGCTGCCCGTCCATAGATAGGACGGGAGCAATCTGCTCATCCCTAGGCAGATAGGGCGAGAGGAAAAATGGCCATTTTGAGAAAATGGAGAAGATTGATACAGTATGTTTGTGTCTTGTTTTGTCTCAGTGTATTGTATTGTCTTTGTGATGAAAATATGGAAGGGGTGAGAAGTAAATTACTAAGGAAAGAAGTCACCCCAGTGGAACCAAGAATAGTAAGGGCATGTGTTGATGGAAGCCCAGGAACTCTAGTCAGAAAGAAAAAGAAAGTTCAGAAGAAGAAGGATTATCAGGAAAAAAGTTGCAGCAAAAGGCTATTACTGAATACTTTTCGTTACCTGAGGGTGCGTGAATCGAAATCAGGGCAGCGGCTGCCACGTGCGTGAGCCGATCTTGGCGCAGTGCAGCAAGGTTTTTCCAAGCGGCGGCAGCAGGCACTTTCCTGCCCCGCACCGGGGGAGCGGGAGGCCACTGCAAGAGCCCAAATCCAGGCATAGTCTCGCAGGCTCTTGCTCCCTGTGCCCGGAAGCAGTTTGAGTCCAGGACTCTCCCCAAGGCCATCTGGGGCTGCCCCAGATGCTACAGCCGGCAGAAGACGCTACTGGCGTCCCTGAAGTTTGATCATTTCCAAGGCCAGTAACTACAATGGTTCTCCCACACCTGGAAGCTAATGAGTAATGATGAAGCCAAAGTTAGGTATTCAGTGTAGTTAGATAAATCGGGTCTAATATCTGAAATCTAAAATGGAGGCCATACCGGGAATGACTCAGGGAAAACACAGGACAACTCATGGAATGTTAATGAAGTCCTGAAAAGGCCCTAGGCCAAAGTCCATCCCAAAGAAATAAGTGTTAATGAAGTCCTTCCTGCTCAGACTACTTCTTTGGCCCACCTGTGTCTCACCCCTTGGGCCTTCCAACCTACATTCCATCACCAAAACTATAAAAAGGGGAAACAACCGCACTTCCACGGATTCCACCTCTTGGGTCCCCTTCTTCTTCCGGGAGAAGTCTTTTCTGCTGTCCTTTAATAAACTTCTAATTTCTACTCTGACCTTGCCTCGGCGTGCTTCTTTGGTGTTATTCTTCAACCCTGGGGAAGCAAGAACTCGTCACCGTCAACAGCGGTATCAACCCCCCGGTTATTTTGCTGCAGCCAGACTGCGGCAGATGGTGGCCCGTTTCGGGGAGCCCCGGGACACTCGGGGGTAAGTGACCAAAAACAGCTGCCCGTCCATAGATAGGACGGGAGCAATCTGCTTGTCCCTAGGCAGATAGGACAAGAGGAAAAATGGCCGTTTCGAGAGAATCCTTGGAAAACTTGGAATGGAATCACCATTTGACCCAGCTATCCCATTCCTCGGTCTCTACCCAAAGGACTTAAAAACAGCATACTACAGGGACACAGCCACATCAACGTTTATAGCAGCACAATTCACAATAGCTAAACTGTGGAACCAACCTAAATGCCTTCAGTAGATGAATGGATAAAGAAACTGTGGTGTATATACACAATGTAATATTATTCAGCATTAAAAGAGAATAAAATCATGGCTTTTATTGGATGACGCTGGAGAATATAATGCTAAATGAAATAAGCCAGTCCCAAAAATCCAAATACCGAATGATTTCTTTGATTTAAGGATGCTGAGCCATAATATGCTCTGGGGCGGGGGAGGAGGATGGGAGGATTAAATGAACTCTAGAAGGGCAAAGGAGAAAAGGGAAGGGAGGGGGCATAGGGGTAGGAAAGAATGAAATGAGATGGACATCAGTACCCTAAGTACATGTAAGAAGACAAGAAGAATGTGACTCTACTTTGTGAACAGAAATATGAGAAATTGTGTTCTATATGTGTAACATGAATTGTAGTGCATTCTGTTGTCATATATAACAAATCAAAATTTAAAAAAAAATAAAAATAAATTAAAAAACAAAAGAAAAGAAGGCAGAACTGCAGGCGCTGAGCTTTTTGATGAACCTGGAAAAGCAACCTGGGGGATGGTTGACAATCAAAACAAGGGAGGGCCACTGGATAGATATCCTGGTTGGATACTTTTCAAAGCAGCTCTATTTTTTTTTTCTTTTAAGGAAAGGTGAGAATTTCCCCCATCCTTAGTACTCTGGTCACCATTTTTCACTTAGGAAAAGAAAAATAAATAAAAGAAGAACTCCAGGGAAGAGTTTGGGAACACAAATGACAAGACAGAAAGTTAGAAGGTTCAGAATGACGAGATCTGGAAGAGGGAGAAGAAGGGGAGTGTGGTTCATATAAGGAGCTACACAGAGCCACCTGGGGCGGCTGGGTGATAATGCATGGCTGATCTGCTGGATTCATTGCAGCAACTGACTGAAATGAGGCTTGAGGGGTCGATCTCATGCTTTTTCAGAGAAAGATGAGTGATTATAATTTTAAGCACCCTCTTGGGTGTGATCCCTGTTATGGTTTAGATATAAGGCATCTCCCAAAAGCTCCTGTGTTGAGACTATGCAAGAGCATTCAGAGGTGAAATGATTAGGTTACAAAAGGTATAACCTAATCAACGGTTTAAGCCACTCAGGTGGATTAATTGTGTGGTAACTGTAAGCAGGTAGGGTATGGCTGGAGGAGGTGGGTCCCTGGGGATGTGCCTTGGGGTTTATATTTTTGTCCCTGGTGAGCAGAGCTCTCTCTCTGCCTCCTGGTGCTGTGTCCTGAGGCTGCTTCCCTATGCCACACTCCTGTGCCATGGTGCTCTGCCTCACCTCAGGCCACAGCCGTGAAGTCAGACAAACGTGGGCTGAACCTCTGAAACTGAGTTCCAAAGGAATTTTTCCTCCTATAATTGTTTTTGTCAGGTCCTTTGGGCACAGTGATGAAAAAGCTGACTAAGGCAGTCCCTGAGGTGGTGCTAATTGAGTGGCACTAAGGCAGTGAGTTGAGTCCTGGTTTTTCCATGAAAACACACAACGCTGCCACCCTGTGAATGCCTCTGTTGTGGTGCCGGACTCTGAGCCCACCCAGGACACATGAGCTCAGCAGGCCTCCCCAGGAGACTGCCCGGTACAGTGTTACTGGGAGGAAGTCCAACAGGCAAGATTATTAAACCATTCTACAGAAAGAAATTGAGACCTCCAGATGCTTATGAGCTCAAACAGTTAGAATGGGTCAAAATTGGGTGTCTAACTCGGACTGCAGGACTCCTCGACCTTGATTAGCTTTCTTACTTCAATTCCACAAGTGGCTGACATTGCAGCCCCACACCCAACCTGGGGGGGGTCCCCAGGCTGCTCACTGAGCAGCTCCATTCTCACTCTTCTCCCTCCTAAGAATATCATGCAGTCCCTCTGTTGCCATGGCAAACTGTGGGCCATTCGGCCACCCTGACAAAGGGCTACTGTGCCCTCCAACTAAATCCCACTCACAATGTGTGATTACCACATGCAAACCCTGCTGGGACAGGCTCCCTGAAGATCAGTTGGCTGTCTTCATGAGAAAAGCTTTTTATTCTTCCAACTAAGCATTTTCTTCTACTGCAAGAAAAAGAGAGAGAGAGAGAGAGAGAGAGAGAGAGAGAGAGAGTCAGATTCTGGTCTTCACCAACACATCCTTAGAGACTGCACTCTCCTGAGATCTGTTTGTTCTTCTCCCTATGAGGGAAGCTGCTCTGGGAAGATACAAAGGTGCCCTGACTTAAATGTCAGGAGGTAGTAAGAAATCATCAGTTCAGGTCACAGTTCGAAGGCAGAGCAGACAGGTCCTGTGGGATGCAGGGGAGGCAACTGAGCAGCCAGCAGAGAGTTGCCAATTCCAGATAGGGGAAGCCTGGTGGGCAAGAGTGAGGGCAAGTTTAGGGGTACAAATTTGAAGGTATGTTTTATTTAGGTTCAGTTTGGCTTGGTTTTTAGACACCCAATAAAAAGGTACTGTAGATACTACAGATGTCTGAAACTCAGAATTTGGTGTGAATAAAAGGTAGTCCCCATCCTTAGCACAATTAATTTGGCTGGATAACCTTAGCTATGGAGACCCATTCTGTGCATTGTAGGGTGTTTAGCAACATCCTTGGCTTCTATTCACTAAATTCTAGGAATATTTTCCCCTCTGGGTTGTGATAACCGAAAATGTTTCCAGACTTTGCCAAGTGTTGCCTGGTGGCAAAATCACTCCCAGTTGAGAATCCCAGACATAGTTATAACCACTGTTAGCCACTTGCTATAGAAGCTCCTGGACCTATTTCTATGCATTAATCTGTAGATACGCTTAAATGTGTACTTTTTTCTATTTCACGTATGTACTAAACATGTATCAATTTATGCCTAGATTATTTCATGTGGAATATCTAACCTACTTGTACATAGGAATCCCTTAATTTTTTAAATTCTACAGGTTGGATATAATGAGTGTATCTACATATAAATTATTATGACTTTGTTGCTGTCAGAGTTGTTGTTTTGCAATTGCAAATAAGTTTGCAATGAATGCCTTAACACATATTTCTTTATCTCTGTGTAGATTTTCTTTCAAATAGAAAAAGTACAATTGTTGGTCACAGGCTATAGCGTTTTCAAAGTTAATAAATTTTCTTCAGATAGATGATTGTTTATTAAAATAGTCTCAATAGATAAATGAATGGAGTTGGAGAATATCATGGTAACCAAAATAAACACATTTTTTTAAAAGGCCAAATATTTTCTCTGATAAGTGGGATGCTAATCCATAATGGACATGGGGGAGCATGGGAAGAAAGGAGGAACTTTGGATTGTGCAAATGGCGGGGAAGGAGAGAGGAGGAGTATGGAGGTAGGAAAGATGGTGGAATGAGACCGACATCATTACCCTAGGTATATGTATGACTGCACAAATGTATGACTGCAACTCCACATTGTGTACAACCAGAGAAATGAAAAGTTATGCTCCATTTGTGTACAATGCATCAAAATTTATTCTGCTGTCATGGATAACTAATTAGAACAAATAAAGAAATTTGAGGAAAAAATAAAATAACTGCAATAATTTCCTCCCTGTGCATAACATAAGGGAGATGCATGAAGACATTCATTGTAAAATTGTCTGAAATATGAGAGAGAGAGAGAGAAAGGGAAAACAAAGGTCCAATAACAGATACGCTAAATTGTGATGTATGCCTCCTACAGAGTACTATGCCATATTTTCAAAACAAAACCCTGACAGCTTCCTGTGTCCCGGTGTGTCTGCACATCCCAAACACATAGGCTCCATTGCAATTTGACTTTGTAGCTTCTCCACCTACTTCTCCACCTCTCAGATTTGGGCTGGCTTTGTGACTTGCTTTGATCCATAGGATGCAACCCTCTGCAGAGTCAGGAAAACACTTTAGTCATCATCTTGCCCTCAGGTCTTTAGGGTCTTGATCCAGGTAATGGTCAAGCACACAGGACATGCAGTATCTAACCAGAGTTCTAAGGCAGTAATAAGTGTACAGGAGATTGAGAGGAGGGGCATCAAGGAAGTGAGTCCAAAGAGCACGACTGTTTCTCAGGGCAGTCCAATCTTGAAGGTTGGTCAGGAGTGCTGACCGGGCATACCAGCGGCCCATGTACCTTTTTTCCCTAGGGCAGGGCTCATTAATCCCAAAATTCTGTCCCCCTTCTCTGTAAGTAGATTGTAGGGAAATCTGTCTGTTACTCAGCACCTGCTAATGCAGTGAGTTTAACAAGGGAAAGATTATTTATCAATTTCCCACAGGAGAGTGTAGTCCTGCGCTAACCTAACCACCCATAAAGGTAGGAGTCTATACAAAGTACATAATCTTTTTCGGAACATAGAACATATCTCGGATAATTGGCTTAAGTATGAATTAAAGAACACATTTCTTTGGAATAAGAGATATGGGAAACAGTTGGTTTTGGCTTTGTGTCAAATCAGAGGGTGGAGGGCAAAGTCTTGAGTAGTTTGGGAAAGAAACTGGGAAGCTTCATCCCTCTGCCTCCCTCCTGTTGTGCCAGGATGGCTCCTTTGACATTTGAAATACCCTGTTGCGCTATTCAACCTTTTTTCAGAACCAGTGCTCAGCAGCGCTGTGTCTCAATCAGTGGAGTGGCTGGGAACCCCCTTTTTGTTTGCTTCACCCTGGCTCCCTCCTCCACCTTCTCTTACTTGCCCCCCTTTCTCTCCCCCTTTAGGGTTTTTCTTTTTCAATAGGAAAGAAGCATTTCTCTAGGAAGCACAAAGAATCTGGTTAATGGTTGAGTCAATTTGGAGAGGAATAACAGAAAGGCTGTCTTAAAGTCCTGGTGCAAACTTATCTGTGCATAACATAAGGGAGATGTGTGGAGACATCCATTGTAAAATTGTCTGAAATATGAGAGAGAGAGAGAGAGAGAGAGAGGAAACAAAGGTCCAATAACAGATTAAATAAACTGTGATGTATGCCTCCTACAGAGTACTATGCCATATTTTCAAAACAAAAGCCTGACAGCTTCCTGTGTCCTAGTATGTCTGCACATCCCAAACACACAGGCTTTTGAAGTAAGCAAGTAAAATGATACTTATAGCAGCAAATAATGTGATATAAAGAAAAAAGAATGTGATCTGTTTGCAAATGTATCTACAGGGAAATTTAGAAGTAGCTCCCTGAACTAATACACTAAACGGATAACACTGGTTCCTGCTAGTTTCTTGGGTCTCAACTTGTGCCAATTTTACCATCACAGGACATCTGGCAATGACTGGAGACCCTATTGGTGTTCGAAGCAGTGGGCGGGCAAAAGGGGACTGTGAGTGGTGCTACTGGCATTTGGTTTAGTTTAGTTTAGTTTTGGAATCCAGGGAAGCTGCTAAGTACAGTACACTGAAGAGCCATACTCAGGAAAGCATGATCTGGCCCCAAATATCATAGTATTGAGGTTGAGATGCCACACTCCATTTAGACAAAGAAGGGATAAGATTAGGAGATGGATTTTTAAAAAATTATATATAATGTTTTAGACCTTTCTAAGAAAAGGCAATTGTTCATTACTTTGATAATTACACAATGAATAAAAATTAGCCTTCAGTAGATTTCCATTGACAGCAGAGGACCGGTTGTGACTTGGTCCCTCCTTATCACTCCCAGACTCCTTAGCACACATCCCTAGAACCTAGTCCCATCTGGAGGGAAAGTCTGAGCCCATCTCCTGCATCAGAAATATTCATAGTCATTGAAGTGTCTTTGTAGGTAATCTTTTACACAGTGCTTCCTTTCCCCAGAAATTTCCTCTCCTTCTTCTTTGCCTGGTGACATCATTCACAATCTAGAACTCCATGCAGGTACCATTGTCTTTGCCTTTCCAGGACGAAGCTGCTCTCTCTCGTCTCTCTCTGCCATCTCTGTATTACCTGTATAGTATACCTGCTGTTATCCTGAGGCCTTGGCACCGTGACATGGGAAATTTGGCTTTGCAGAACAAGCACTAACTCAGACAGCCAGAGGGCATCCTGGCCTCCTGCAGACCCCACTGAAACATGCTAAAAGGATACGCCACATGTCACACAAGCTTAAAATACAGGACTTTGTCTTCAGAGAATTAAGGATCTGCTTAGTATATCAAGCATGGTACTTCATGTGTGCAGGGGTCACACATTCAAACAGACTGATGGGGAAGGTGTTATAATCACGTGAAGTGTCAGGGAGGACAGTCTGCCAAACTGGAGAGCCCAGTCCCATCTGGAGGGAAAGTCTGGGCCCATCTCCTGCTGATCATTGCCATGTGGGCCCCATGCTTCCAGATCTTCCCAAATAAAGTGGAAATTCAGAATTTGATTCAAAAATTTTCAACTCTGGGAGTTTAATATCCAAGTCAGAATTCCATAATCAATGTACAAGTGAAATAATAAAGCATCGAAGAATCAGATCTGTTTTAAGCATTATTAATTTTTAAACCCTCAATTATTATGATTATCCGTAAATGAAATCTCAGAGCTAGAAGAACAAAGCGATAAAAATCAGGGTCCAGTACGGAAGACAGGCACCAAGACACACAAGAACCCAGGAGAGGTCACATGTCACACAGTCTGGCATGTCATTCCCCATCTCCAGACTCGAGTGGAAAAATGAAAACCAGTCCCTTGTCACCGTCAGACACGACAAACCACCTCCTGTGGGGATTAACAACTGAGCAGGCTAAAAGAAGAATCCATTCTTTCTAATACTTCTCAGGTAGTGGAGGGTTTATTTCATGAATTATGGTTGACAAGAGGGAAGGAAAAGATGTTTTCTCACACAAGAATGCTGAATTAGATTCCCTTTGAATAGGGTCCCTTGAACTGTTTACAAACACCTAAGTCTCAGGTTTGTCAAACTGCCAAGAGCCAGACATCCCAGAGGACCATTGTTCCAGGTGCATGTGTGGAGTTCTCTTTGGTAACAGCTGCCTCACGTATCACCCTCCTTGGAACAGAATCATGATGGCCAATGTCCAGAGGATCTTTTCATCTCCTGGCCCTCAAACCCAGCCTAGGCTGGGAGCCAAATGAAAGCAGGAAAGAGGCCTCAGCTTCAGTTTCTGATCTGCCCCAACCATGCCAACTGTCTCTGGGGAGAACTCCATTCTCAGACGTCTCCAGTGGGCTCTGTGGTCGTTTCAGGATCTTGGACGCTGGCCTCGGCCATTTCTCTCTGTGCATATCACATGGAATTGGGGGAGACTGACTCAGGACAGCCCATTCAGACATCCAGGAAGGAGGTGGCACATGATCAGATTTTCCTGACCAGGGGAGACTGCAAGACACAGCCCCTCTACATGTAACATGCTGAGACATGCGCCTGTTGCCATAGAAACCCCCTAATGCAGGGTGAGTAATCGCAGCCTAAATAGATCCCGTCCAAAAATGCTCGCTGGGCCCGCTGCTTTCAATCCCTTTCATCACTGAGCCGAGTCCAGCTGGAGCCAGAATTAGTGATGGGTAAAGAGCTCAAAAGGCTTCTGGTCCCCTTCCAGGGCATCTCCAATTTATGTAAAGCCTCTTGGGTTTAGAAGACTCGAGTGGCCAAGCTGTCCCGTGAGAGACCCAGCTCCTCGCTTTCTCTCATCCTGGGCCACAAACTAGCATCTCATTCTGCAAGGCCGGGAGCGAGTGGTGTGGAAGCTAATCAAAGCAGCTTTTTTAAAGACTTTCAGGGTTTGCAAAAAAAAAAAAAAAAGAAGAAGAAGGGTGTTTGGGGTAAAGACCAGAACACAATTCTTCTGTTTCCCCTTCTTTTCTTAAACACACACAGATTGAGCTCCAGCAACAAGGTTGGAACAAAAAAATGATTAAAAAAAAAAAAAAAAAACAAAACTTTAAACAAAGCTATTAAACATGATTTTTTTCCCCCAGAATCAATATCTATGGGCCAAATGTAAATCCAGAATGCCTAAAGTTCTGTCTTGACGATTTTACATTAATTAGAGTAAATAAGAATATTTCCCCATCCCAAGGTCTTTTCTACAGATGTGTCCAATCAAGTTCTCTGGAGACTGTCACAGTAAGCTGGAGCCCATCTCTATAGCTGAACTGTTTCTAGGCTCCTAGGACAAAATAAATACATATCAAGGTGGCAGAGGCCATTCAACAGGAGAGTTTATGGAACACATGGAATGGTCCATCCTCTGGGGACGACTTGTGTGGCAGATCAGCTGGACTCAGAGAAAGGTGAGTTTACAACCTCAATTTGCTCCAAAACTTCAGCAAGTTCTTATATTTTTTTCCCTAAATGTCATTATGTTCCTTACACAACACAGGCCCATCCAAATGGAAGGGAGAAAGAGGCACCAAGGAAAGAGGTAACATTGCCAGAAAGTCACCACCACTTACTTTATCCTTAGATGTCCTGTAATTCCTAAGTTTAACAGATAGGCAAGGAAATACTCCACACTGCTCCCATCCAGAGTCTGGGAGGTGCTAAGGTTTGGAGGCGTAATTATTTCCTAAACTTTCCAACTCAATTAGTTGGGGATCAATGGAAGGAAAGACAAAATAGAATTTATGTGTAGATGCATAATTTTCATAGGCTTTGCTCTGAAGAACACTGAAATGAAAGAACATGAGATCCAGCTTCAGGGATCGATGGACCTCCGTGCAAACCAAACAGCTTTATCACCTACCACATATGCCCAAGCACAGGGAGCATCTAACACCAGCTTGTCCCTTCTCTTTCCAAGATAATTCAAAGAAACAAGCTATTTGGCCAACGAATATAGTTAAACATTAGAAATGTTAATAGCATATTAAAATGTCCATTATAGTATTCAATTTATCAACTAAGTTACCGACCGTGTCTATTTAAAGTCATAAACTGTCCATGTGTTTAATCATTGTATTTTCAGGAGCCTGTTTTACATAAACTCCTGGCAACAGAATCCAGTCACCACAAGTCATCTAAAAGCTTTCTAGAGCCCTAACATCTTTGCATTTATCCAATTCATTTGGAGTCTAGATCCTTCTTAACTCATGAGCCACAAGTACTGATTTTGCTCAGCAGCAGGGCACTCTGTGTTTATTTTAATCTATTCTGTAGACAATCTATGTTCTTGAATTCCACAATACAGCTCATCAGGACTGATTGCAAAATGTAATAACATCATTACCTTCAGCTTTGTCATTGTTCAAGTGACCTCTATCCATCTCCAAATCTTACATGGATTTTCAAGGGTTTGTATACATTCTCAGAATAATATTTTTGTTATTAAAAATTAATCCTTCAAAAGATTCTTATTAAATCAGCAAAACTTGTAAGGTCTTGATTATAAGATGACTGGAAGATGATCCCCTATATGTCAAGGTAGAATTTTTGTGAACAAAAAGCCCTCCTCTATAAAGGCAGGTGGGCAGCACTGTAGGAACTTAGTAGCAGAGAGATTGGAATCCTTTGGCTTCTGGTGAGGCGTTAGCACCCATACTCAACACCATCGATGGACTGAGCATCTCTGGAAGGGAAAGCTATGTCATTTATCTTGTTTAAGTCCTTGTACAATACCTGACACAGAGCAGGTTTTCCATAAACTGTTGAGTAAGTAAATGAATAGATCAAATATTTAATCAAAGCATTTCATATTACTTTTATGTTTTCCACACTTGAATGAGAAATGGAGAGGAGATGTTTTAAATTCTAAACATTACTAATCTGCTCCCTAAACTGAGAAAGCACATGGGTTTTTCTTCTGATGATAGTTGTGTGGCGGTTTTATTTTGGCGGGGTGGGGGTTGGAGGGGCAGATCCATATAGCTTCAGGCTCATCATCTCGCTCACCAAGCAGCAGAAGCAATTAGTCCAGAGCCAGCCCAGTACTTAGTGGCCAGAGCAAATGGTTCAGGAAGGCTGATGCCAAGAATGTGGCTTGAGAGTTCCTGGTCTCACGGATGGGTGCCCCCAGGAGAACAAACCCTTGTCCTGGCACATTGTCAATTACAACCTTGCTTTCCAGCCCACAAAGCCCCCAAGAATTCAGCCATCAATTCAGCCCCCAAGAATTCAGCTCCACACTGGAGCTGGCACTGCCTATGTAGAAGCCTGTAACCCTGGCATTTTCTTGGTTTTGCACTAGTGTGCAATGATCCAGGGCTGGGCAGGGAGAGGGTGAGCACACACAGGACATAAGATAGGAAGGGGGTAGGGGACATTTCTGAGAACAAAGCTCCCAGTGGCTGAAGTTATTGGAACTTAAGCATCAGACAAACCATTTTGGGATTGTATGGGTGAAATGCAAGGGGCAGGACACAGGGAATAAGGGGCAGGCCCTACTCTGGACAGTTGTGAAGTAGATTGCGTTCATAAGCAGTGTTTTCTCCTCTGCTCTCAGAGGTATCTCCAAGCTCCCAAAGATGTCTCACCACTGGGGTCTTCATTGCAGAACAGAAAGCTTGGCAAACCCATCCATGTTTTCTGTTGATTCCTCCCACCTGTCCTAAGTCTCTGTCCGGAGCCCAGTAGATGGGAGATACCCCATAGATTCCTTTGTCCCCTTTCTATAATAACAAAGTAATCCATATGTCATTTTCAGCAATTTCCCAGACATTTTATTTAGAGATCCTTATCATAATCTTTGAGAGTAGTCTGGGAAGAGGTGAAAATGTGCATTTGAAGTAGGCCGGGTGCACGCCTATTCAAGAGGCACACCTCTCCCAGCTATTCAAGAGGCTGAGGCGGGAGGATCACAACTTCAAGTGTTAGCAACTAAGGAGACCCTCTCTCAAAATTTAAAAATAAAATAAAATATTTTAAAAAGGTCTGGGGACGGCAGCTCACTGCTAAAGCATCCCTGGGTTCAATCTCCAATCATGAAAAGAAGAAGAAAAAGAAAATCTCATTTGAAAAATGTGGACAATGATTTCTCAAGATCCCCTCAGAACTTTTGGGATGACTCTCATCTTTCTGGGATAGCCTGTCAGCCATCCTTGTTCTGGCCTCTTGTACTTGGTAGATACATCTTGGCTTTAGCAGTCAGACCAGACGTTGCCTCCTGCAGAAAAGCAGGTACTCCCTGGTCCCTAGGCTGGCTAGAAGTCCCTGGTGTCTACCACATCAGGCCAACCACATTGTCAGCATGGTTTTCTAGTTCACATGTCAACTCTTTCCAACTGACCATGAGTTCCTGGAGATCCAGGAATATTCTATTGCAAATGATCATCAACTACTCAAATTAATTTGATTTTACTAAAAAAAAAAAAAAAAACAGGAGAAAAGATGCTTTGGCTCAATAGCTCCATGCAACGCTTAAGACACAAATGGTCCTCAAATTGCATCATCAAAATTCAAATCTCCTATAGCTTCCAAATTGTGCTTTCTTCTCTGTGGGTTTTATTCTCAAGAAACTTTCTTTCCACAGAGCAGTTCTTAGACTAGAATAAGGAAGCCAAGCGCTAGATCAAGCAGGATCTTCCAGTCACGTTAAACCCTGGGGGTTTTAGAAGTGCATGGGGAAGCCTTGGGGGAGGCAAGGTGGTGGGGGGATAAGCTCAAGAAATGGTTGCATGCAGAGACGACCGCTCTGGTTTTCACTGCAGAAAATGAATGAGAGAGCAAGAAGGGAAGAAAAGTGGCAGCTAAGAGGTTAGTATCTACTAATCTAAAATTGAAGAAAGGCGGTGACTGTATAGAAAATAGACAACTAGTGACTGTAGAGAAAAATAGACAAGCCAGGACATGTTCTAGGAGTAAAAATAGGACGCTTTTATGATGGAGAATACAGCTATAGAAAGGATGGCTTTCGTTCTTAAGACTTGACCATCTGCTAACACCAGTTTCCAAACAATAAGAGAGAGCTGTGTGGGAAGAGATGGTAAAGAGACAGGGCAGGGTCAGCAGTTCCACTCGGGCTACTAGCTGCTCGTGAGACCTCCAGGTGGCTCCCATTGGTTTCTGCTCAGACTTGTCTTCCTGAGCCTGCCCGGGATGTGAGCAGGTTATCTAGTAACCGACCAGAGAAGAAAAAAAAAAGAAAAAAAAATGGGGGAAATTTAACTAACTGACCCTGCGGTTGACACACACAGGCCTCTTGTTGAGGGTTGGAGTGAAGATTTGGTCAGACGGAGATTTGAACTCAAAGGTAACCAGATCTGGGCTCTACCATCAACTCCAGCTATGTGATCCTGGCCAACTCAATTCCCCTCTCTGGATCTCAACCTTCTCAGCTATCAAAGGGGAACGATTCAACACCTTTCACCTTCAGGACTTTTGTAAAGCTCTGCACATTCAAATGTGTTATAAACTATAGGGTAATAAATACCTATAAATCAAAATTATAATCATTTTGGTATATACACAGACATCCAAATCAAAGAAATTTCTAAATGAAAATGAGCCATGTGAGGGAAATTGGGCACTTTCTTTCTTCAGGCCTTAAACTTTTGAAACAATCCCCAAAAAACCTTAGACCTCTGGTGTCAATGAAACACTCCGCTTACTTTTTTTCTTAAACTCCCCCATCACCCCCAGTGAGCCACTCACAAACTGTCCCCTGTGGCTGATGCTAAAACACATTTCTCCCCCTTTATGTCCTAATTTCTCTGGCTAAATTCATTCCATTTGACTGAAGAAATAGGCCAGACAATATCCGACATGACTGTCCTCCCTTAGCCACCAGGGAGCCAAAAGATGATTCGAAGCACTTTGTTAACAAAGGGCTAAGGCCTAAAACAACCACCTGTGAACCAAACATCATAAGTTTGGGGGTTGTATTTTTCTTTTTAACAGCAAAGGCTGGGAATGCCCAGGAAGGGATGAGATCATCTGTCTGGTCTGTGAGCAGCGTGTTCTGCAGGTCTTCTCGTTCCACATTACGTCATGCTGGAAAGAGAAAGTGTCTGGACTTTCCTTATGCAATCTGCAGGGGTGTGAAGTGAGGGGGACACCGGCTTGCTGGAGAGTCCTGATTCCCCAGTTCTGCTCACACGAGGACACACAGTCATTGATTCTGCCAACAGTTACAGAACGCCTGCTATGTGTCTGTGATTTGTGATGTCAAAATAATCTTGCCTGTTCAGTTGCTTATTCACTCACTTAGCAATATTTATTTTGAGTGCCTCCTAGGTGGCAGGTGTGATTATAGGTGCTGGGGGCACAGAGGCAGAGCAAGCAAAGTGCCAGTCTTTGTGAAACTGGCAATCAATTGCCGGAAACGAACAATTAACAGATCAATATGATGCAATGTCAGCTCCAGGCTCCAACATAAAACTTAACCAGGGTAAGGAGACAGAGAAGGATAGGACAGCAGTTTTGGAAAAGAAAAAAAAGGCCCCTGGTATGGAGGTAACATTTTGACAGAGGCCACAATGAATTGAGGAATGCAAGAATTAATATCTGGGAAAGGGCGGGGGGCATCTCCAGGCAGAGAGTCAATAAGCACAAAAATCCTGAGACTAGAAAATACTTTAGTAGAAAGGCTGTCACTTTTCATACCCATTGCCTTGTAGCAGACCTAAAATCCCATGCTAATCCCAAAGGCAACTCTTCCCATCATAACAGGTGAGAAAAATCTCCATTCAAGAGGTCCTTGATTCACACTGTCGGTAAACGAGTCCTGGCGTGTGTTCTACAGATTCGACCTTCATTCCACTCTGTGTATTTGGTTCTCACATGTGCTTTCAGTTAAGCAGTCTGTCTATAGAAGGAAACTCAAACCAGTAACTCTGTGACTGAGGATATTGAGAAAGAAAAGATACAGGAAAGAATTCTCCCGTTTCCTCTCTGGTTTGCATAAGAACATTGAATGTGCTAAATTTGGAGAGAAAAAAAAAATATTCTAGGGCAGTTTGTCTGGCTGTGTCCTCTGTCTTGCTTGGTGCTGCAGCCAGTTGAGAGTCAGGCAAGGGCTGTGCCAGCAATGACATAAAGCTACCATTCTTCCTGTAGCCAAAGGAACAGGATGGGTGCTGACATGCGCATTTGCATTCAATGCAGAGCTGGCTGCAAACTGCTGGCTGCAGACTCCTCTCAGCCTTTTGTCTCATTTCTTCAAGATCATAAAGAGATCTTATTACTGAACCATAAAAGTGGAAACTATTTCCAAAGAGTGTTTTTACAGACCGATATCAGGGAAATCTCCAGATTCATCTATTTCACTGAGGACCAGGATCCAGTTTCAGGAAGACTGACATAGCAGGGCTCTAGTTGTATCTTTGGAAAAAGCAAGAAGTGTGACAGAAAGAAAAGGAGAATGAGAAATAGAGGAAACAGGAAAAGAACTAACACTCACTATGTGTAAGGTATATTCAGTCCTCAGCATACATTAGAAAGCAGATTATCTTTATCCTATAAACATAAGCAACATGAATCTTGCAGAGACTCTGTCACCATATAAAACTCAAATGGCTGGTAGATGCTTCTGCTGGAATTCAAACCCAGGTGTAGCATCTCCATGCTGAGCTCTCTGCCAGCTCCTTCAATATTCTGTCTGGAAAGTCAAAGATACCCAACAATCCCTGATTCTGGAGCCTCGACTCTATTAATTTTTTCAGTCATTGAAGACATTAATAAAAAAAGATTGTCAAATTGAATAGAAAAAAAATCCATATTTTCACATGAAGTTTCATATGAGCCAATTATTGAGGAAGATGATTCTAAAATTAAAATTTACTTATAATTGAAGATACAGTGACAGACTATGTAAGCAGATGTTTTGAATTGTTTATAAATGAATGAATTACACAACTTTTGATGTTTGTTATGATCTACATTTCAGAAAATGCTGGAGTAAATTTTAAAATATCATTGAACATGTAATTGACTTACATGTGAAATGAAGTTCAGACTTTCATGAAACCGATTTGTATGAGGAAATAAAATTTTTTTACAAAAAAAAAATTTCTGTAAGAATTATTGAATCTAAATATACTAAAATTTATATTTCAAAAGAACTTAAAAATTTATTCCATTTGATAGTCTATCAAATGCTCATTACAGCTCTAATAACAGTTGCATAAGCAGAATGATCTTTGTCAAAATTAAATGTTATAAAATTATTTATGATCTTTGTCTAGAGCAACTTGTGTGACTTTCAGTTATATCAGTTACAAATTAAGTATTCTGATGACCTAATAAATGAATTTGCAATAACAACAACAACAAAAGACCCAAGAGTACTGAAATTCATTCTCAGGATCCCCAAATGCCTAGCTAGTCTGTTTCACAGAGAAGGATATCCCTTTCCAGAAGTTCTTCCAAAGAATCAGTTATGGTGGTGGTGCATACCTGACATTCCAGCTACTTAGGAGGCTGAGGCAGGAGAATTGCCAGTTGGAGGCCTGACTGGGTAACTTAGCAAGACCCTGTCTCAAAAGGAAATTTTTAAAACAGTCAAGGATGTAACTTAGTGGTAGAGTGGCCTTGGGTTCCATCCCGTACTGAAAAAATAAAAATAAGTCCTTCCAAAGAGTTCTGGCCTCCAGTTCCTGGCTCCCATTTAGAGTTACTTAACAGGGATCACATAATAGATAAAAATAGCATTGGGTAATCCTGAAGGCTCCTTGGTGAGTGACCACTGATGTAGTCTGAGGTTTGGATGACACTATCACAAGAATTGTTGGAACCGACTGGTATTGTGCTCCTCTTAACAGAGGAAGTAGAACTATCCTACCAAAAGGATTTCACAAGTCACTTTGATTAATCCCATAAGTTGCCATGTTGTGACTAACTGTTTACATGTCTGACTTCCCACGTGGAGTGCTGGCTGCCTGTAAACAAGGATCGCGACTTCGTTGCCTCTTTGTCCCCATGACAGCCCATGATATTGGCATCCAGCTAAATTTTACTGAGTAGATATCAGTTATCTGCTGTGGGGGAAAAAAGAAAAAGAAAGCTCCAAAACTTAGTGGCTTAAAGTCACAACCATGTATTTAGCTCCCAGTTCTGCTGGTCAGCAATTTCAGGCAGTCTTGGCTGGGCAGCTTTTCTGGTTTCTGCTGGTGAGAATGAAACTTTTTGTGTTCCGTCAGGCAGCTCTGCTTCCGAGTGTGGCTGTCTGCACACCTCCATCCTCCTCCTCCAGTACTCAGATCCGATGCTGTACCCCTGACATGACAGAACGTGGCAGAGCACATGAGAGAAAGCATGCAAAAACCACTTGCAGTCTAGATCAGAATGGGTTCACAGTCACTTCCGCCACATTCTGTTGGACAAATCAAGACACACGAATAGCCCAGATTAAAGTCATGCGGACTCAGACCACCCTCTTGAAGGAAAAAGCTACAGAGCTGCCTTGGAATGGGTGTGGGATGAGTGGAGAATCAGTTATTTTTTGGTCAATCTATATAAAGATTGTTGAATAAATAAATGCATGAATGGATGACAGGAAAGTGTGGTATGTGGAATCACCATACATGACATATTTTCTCACAAATATCAATAATCCTTTCATAAATAGCTAATCTTCTAACCTGCATGAAGGAGATAAAAAGTTCATCACCGTCCTAGAGAATGAGATGGCCCATATTTCTCAATATACAGCAGAGGCCAAAATTGCAAAGGACTCTACAGGGTAGTCAAATTTCACGGTTTGGGTCTGGTTTTTGTCTTGGTGGGGTGAGTCTCCTGACCTCTTTATCTCTGATTGTCTTTGCAGATTTATCCCCACTTCACTCTGCAAGGCAGGGCAGAATGGTTTGGCGAGAGAGAATGTGTCTTAAAGTCAGACGCTGGTTTTCAGATTCTGCTTCCTTGGTGTTCCAATCACATGACCCTGTCCATGTAACTCACAGTTCTGAATTTGTTTCTTCATATATAAAAATGGGAAATAGTGCATGTCTGCTGCTAATATTTAATGAGATGTTGCAACATAACCTCACCATGCTTGACAAAGAGAAGTGACAATGAATATCTGTTCCCTTTACACTTTTGTTTCCTTAGCCTTACATGGTCGGAAGGCACCTTTTCATCACTCTCGGTTATAAAGATGCTCCTTAAATATTGATCAAGAAAGTTGTTCTTGGGAATACTCAAAGCCAATGACAAAACCTGGGCATCATTTTTACTGAAACATTTGGATAAGTTGAGAAATTTAACTGGACAGCAATTTGAACAAATGGTTTGTGTTAGAACGAATCTAAATCTGAATTCATATCTGGCAGTTACCAATTAATAAAACATATGACTTCAAAGAAATTTCCAAAGTGAAGCAGTCCCCTTTATATTTTTTATTTTTATAAAAGTATTTATATTTTTATATCTTATATTTTTATATTGTACATCTGTCCCTATGTTGCAGAGATATCGAAGGGAAAAAAATGGATTATCAAACATGGGATAATACATATTTAGAGGCCAGCTTGCCTCTTGGGATTCCTCCAGATGTTGATTTCTCTATTCTTATGCCTACAATTAAAGAAATATTATCTCTCTTTTTACTTCCACTCCTAGCTCTTCATTCCTGAAAAGAAAACTGGCTGACATCAATTTCACCTTTGTCCTAGTTAGTGTTCCGTCTTCCAGCTGAGCCTCCTCCTCATCCCTATTCCTACCCAATATGTACTTTTTCCCCTCTTCAGACATTCCAGAAAATTCCAGTGTGATGTATTCATTCCTTAGATAAGCCTTGACAGAAGGGGAATCCACCACCACCTGTGGTGACTCTCCTGCTAAGCAGCGCTCTAGCTTTCTGACAGAGCTGTGTATTTCTTGCAGGTCACCTTTGTATGTCATTAGCATTCAGCCCAAACTCCCAGACATCATTGCAGACCCATCTCAATAACTATGATTACCACTGACATAACATGCATCCATAGTCCTATCCTTCCCACCTAATGAGGTCACCAAAGAGAATAAAAGAACTGGATTGAATAATGCAGTTTCAAATTCACTTGTGTAGACACGTAACCAAAACGGGTCTATAGTCAGGCAGCACAGTGCTATGGTTACAAACTGAGTCAGAACCCAGGGCTGTACCGATTCCCAACTTAGTTCTCCCACTGACCAGGCTTGTGGCCTTCATTTCTCTGTACCTCAGTTTCCTCACCTGTGCCATGCAGATAATAATGCTATCTACCTTACGGGATTGTTATGCAGATCAAATGAGTTAAGGAAAACTTTTTACATGTTCAGGCATATGCAAAATTTTTGTTTTTATTAGTATCTCCAAGTTCCAATTAATTGCTGTGTTAACAAATTGTTTTTGCATCTCAGTTTACTAGTCTATAAACTGGAGATGATATACTTCCCTCAAGGGGTAATTGAAGAATGCAAGGTATATAAAGTCCTCCGTTTATACTCAGGGAATAGTAGCTACCATTACCGGTGGTAACATTTGTCATCAACATGAAATCAATAATCAGGATAATGATTGCCTGGGGTAAAGGAGGAATTGTTTAAATATCAAATTATATTAGAAAATCAGCTCTTAGGAATGCTTCATGTAAAGTGGCAGACACAAGACGTGAGGGCATTAGAATTATAAAGCCTGGATTTGAGTTACTGGGTCTGCCACTCAGCAGGACAATGAAACAATGACTTCTCTTTCTTTTTCTTTACTGGAAATCCTGGAAAAATACCACCTACCTTGTGAGACTGCTGTAGGATCGAATGGGATAGTATGCAAGAGAACTTGGCACATAGTTAGAGCTCAGTAAATGGTAGTTATTCTAAATCAAAGGTCTAAGACAGAAAAATGACCTGTAATTTCTATTAATATGAGATGAATTAAAAAAAAAAACTTGATTTATTCTCACCAGCTTGGCTCCTGCTAACTTAATGAAGATGGAAGAGAAAAGAAAAACAAGGGTTAGAAGGAGCAAGTACACGGGGTGTACAGGGAGTTTTGCTGAGGTTAGCTATAAGGAATTTGCGGTTTGATTCAAAAGACTTCAGTTTTATGAGGTTTGAGGGCCTTTTCCAAAGGAAAACCAGATGTATCAATGGAAAGTTCATACAGACAGTGCTATCTTCAGCAAATCCTGATTTGAGTCTAATCCTGTTATACTGAATAAGGTCACAGTTGATAGAGATCCTGTGGGGTTTTTAAAAAAGCATTTGGCCCTGTCTTGCAGACTTTCAATGATGCTTTCACATGGGTCCTGAGGCCAGTATTTGTAAGCATTATTACCCAGAATGACAAGCAGAGGAATGATTCTAATAGAGCCTAGAAAACAGCAGAGCTTCCCATCTCAAACTCCTGCTTTATATCTGCCCCCCCCCCCCGAGTCCAGTGCCTCCAGGCCCAAGATCTCCCAGAAACATCAACTGGGATGAGTTGCTTCCTTAAGCCTCCCAGTCACTTGACCCAAAGTATCCTGGAGGTAAGACTCGTGACACCATAAATAACATTCAGTTAAACCACTTTGCCCCCTAGACTGCCAAGAGAAAGAATTCTCTAGTGAGTGTTATTAGAATTGACAGCCACAGCTCATGAAAAGGCTTTCAATTACTTAAAATGTAGAAAGAAAAATCATCACAAGGTCAACAATGTGCATGACATAGGTTGGGTTCCTACTGTGAAACAGGATTCCTGGCATTTTCCATAATCTGCCCCAAGTAAATTGTTATAACAAATTAGGCATTTTATCCAATTCATATACAAGAAAAGGTAGGTCTAGGGAAACCTACAGACTGACTCAGGTTTGAATTTGAATTTCTTAGTCTGTGTTCTTCCCATTACACCAATATTTGTTCACGTGACTTACGCTTAGTACCAATGGTGTGGGAGATAATTTTAAGTCGTGCACGGAAGTATGTATTTCCATTTTAATTCATATGTTTGAATGGTATGTGCACCAAAATACCCAGGCATATTAGAGTTGTGATTTTGTGCAACTAATTGCTCAGAATGAGGTTATTTTACTAGAGTCCATTTAGGGTAAAATATTCAGAAGTTGAAATACAGATATGCAGAATGAGTGCGGTGTGGGAAACACTGATCTAAGCCAGACTGCCCTCAGTGAAGAATGGTTGTAGGGTACGAGAAGCAGGAGTTTTCAGAAAGACTGTGTCCCCCTGACAGTCACCTGGCCAGTGTTTACCAGCTCCTCATGAGCAAGGTGGAGACCTTCCTCTCATCCCTTCAACAAGCAATCCAGAAATCAGCCCTTTTCCTACTTGGATTCGCCATGTCCTGGTGATTTCAGCTCCCCATCCCCCATTACCCCTACATCCTCTGCTTCCCTTGTCTCTGATGCTCCTGTTCAGACGTGCCCCCAGCCCAGTCTCCCAATAGCATCCTTACTGTTTTTCTAATCTCACTAGTAGTCCTGCAAAATCACCAAATAACTGTGAAACCCTCTATGGTGGGCTGAATAACTGCCCTCCCAAATGTCACTACCCTAATCCCCACTTACATGGCAAAAGAGACTTTGCACATGTAGTTAACCAAAGGATCTTGAGACAGGGATAATGTCCTGGATTATCTGCATGGGCCTGATGTAGTCACCAAGGTCCTTGCAAGAAAGAGTAATAATAGTGTCAGAGTAGAAGGAGATCTGTGTTGTTTTCAACCACTATATTTGTTACAATTTGTTCCACTATACAAAGATAATACTCTCCCATCTGAAATTCCTCTTTCCTTTGGCTGAAACCCAACCTATTTGTCATAAAGTAGTTCTTCGCCACGTGACTCCTCCAACTTGTCAACCTCATTTCTTGAACCCTCAGCCCCGATATCCACATTAGTAGTTAATATTTAATTTGCCTTTACTGTATGCCAAACACTATACCAAAATATTTATATATATCAACACATTTAATCCTGACAATAACATACAAGATGGGTATTTTCATGATTCCCCCATATTTCAGAGAAGGAAACTTGAAATTCAGGTTACATGACCTACTCAAGGTCCAGACTTAAACGTTGTGAAGGAAATACGTAAATTCAGACCAGGTGGATTTCAGCATCTCTGCAACTGAGCACTATCCTGTGTCTCAGTCTGGAGTTCTCAGTCAAAATCCCACTGTTTTATATCCCCAGAAACACTGTAGCAAAGAATCAAGCCATGAAGTAGGGCCAACTGAGCAAAATGGAGGGCCCAGGATTCTGAAGGAGACATAGGAACATTAGGGAAAAAAATAAATACAAAGAATGACAATGGCTTGGGGCTAGTGAGGACTAGGAGAACCAGCAATGAACAGGTGCTGGGTACATGTTATACCAGGAGTAGACTCTTCTTAAAAGGAATGTACGAAGGCAGAAACAGCTAGGCAAGTGCAGTCAGAGCCCCAGACTAACCTCTCCTGTCTTCACATTTATTCATCTGGGGACACTCAACAAGACTGGTGTGATCACTTCTACCTCTAAACTCAAACAACCCAAGGTTAGTTCTACAGCTGAGTTTTCAATTCAGATTCTTCTGGTTCTAGATCTCATGTTACCAACCTTACTACAGACAAAACAAGCTAAATCTACTAATGAGGATGGAATGCACAAAAACTTCCTCTTAAGCATCCTGGCTCTATGGATGACCAGAATAAGAAATCCGATATACCTATGTGTGGTCAAAGGTACAATGGGAACAGGTTTAAGTCAATTAAGGATGCAGTACAAAAGAACTTCACACTGTAGTCCAATCTGCATATCTGAACAGGTTTGCTAGAGCTTGGGTGTGACTCATTTGCCAAAGAAGACACATAACTTCCTCTGACTCAAGAGTTGGGAATTAAAGCTGGGAGCAATTTCCTTTATTGGACAAAGGCTAGGTAATTAAAGAGAAGGGTACCTCCTCAGTTTTTGGCTATCACTGGCCATGGACTTGTATCTTCAGTCTTGTCCCTATATCCTTGCCCATCTTCAACAAATCTATTGAAGTAATATTTTTAAAAATCTGTGTATTGGTTTGTATTCATTGCACCTAATAGTGGGTTCTATTGTGGCATATTCTTACATGCATGTGACATAATCTGATCAACTTCAGTCTTAGATACCTCCCTTGACCAACTCGCTACTCTTCCCAGATTTCCCTTCCTCTCCCCTGATGTTATCCCTTCTGTTTTCATGAGATCCCTTTTTTCTTTTTACCTCTCTAGCTTCCACATATGAGAGAAAACATACAACACTTGATCTTCTGAGTCTGGCTTATTTTGCTTAACATGATCTCTCCAGTTCCATTCATTTTCCTACAGATGACGCAATTTTGGTCTTCTTCATAGCTGAATAAACCTTAATTGTGTATATATATTGTGTTTTATTTGTTACTTCATGTGTTGTAATACCCCTGGGCTGGTTCCATAAATTGACTATTGTGAACTGTGCTGTTATAAACATGAGAATGCATGTTATTTCTAAATATGTTATTAGGTTTTTTGGTTTGTTTGTTGTTTTTGATAGATACTAAATGATATGGTAATTTCATTTTTGGTATTTTGAGGAAACTCCATTCTACTTCCTTTTTTGTTTATATCCCTTTTATTTCCTTTACTTCTCTAATTGCTCTGGCTACAGTTTCAAATACTCTATTGCATAGGAATGCTAAAGACAGACTCCTGATCTTAGAGGAAATACTTTCAGTTTTCCTCATTCAGTATGATGTTGGCTTTGGATTTGTCATTATGTCTTTTATAATGTTGAGATTTTCTTTCTTTGAAGAGTTCTTATCTGATTTTTAGTATCAGAGTAATATTGTATTTGTAGAATGAATCTAGGAGTGTTTCTTCCAATGCTATTTCATGGAATAATTTGACCAATATCAACATTAGTTCCCTCCTCCTCCTCCTCCTCTTCTTCATCTTCCTCCTCCTCTTTCTTTCTTTTTTGTTTTTTGGTACTCAGCATTAAACCTAGGGGCACTTTACCACAGAGCTACATCCTCAGCCCTTTTTTAAAAAATTTGTTTTGAGGCAGGATCTTGCTAATTTGCTGAGGGCCTTGATAAGTTGCTGATGCTGACCTCAAACTTGTAATCCTCCTGCCTCAGCCTCTTAAGTTGTTGGGATTATAAGCATACATCACCATACTCAGCAACATTAGTTCTTCTTTAAAGGTCCAGTAGAATTCAGATGTAAATCCTACTAGCCCTCGATTTTCTTTGTTGGAATGTGTGTTATTGGTCTGTTTAGCTTTCCTACATCCTCTTGAACCAATTTTTATAGGTCACATAAGTCTAGAAATTTATCCATTTCTTTTAGAGTTTTCAGTTTTTTGGAATATTAATTTTCAAATAATTCCTAATGATCCTCTGGATTTCAGTGGTGTCTGTGATAGTGGCTATTTTAATATCTAATTTTATTAAATTGAATCTTTTTTAATTTTGGTTAGTTCAGTAAGAGTTTATCAATCTTGTATATTTTTTTCAAGGAACCAACTTTTTGTTTCATTGATACTTTTTATTGTTTTTTATTCTCTATTTTGTTAATTTCATCTCTGATATTTAGTCTTCCTTTGCTTCTACTGGTTTTGGGAATCGTTTCTATTTTTTTCTGACACCTTGAGATGCATCATTATATTATTTACTTGGAATCTTTCTGATTTTCTTTTTAGTGTAGGTACTCACAGCTATACACTTTTCTCCTAGAATTATCTTCACTGTGTCCTATAGATTACGGTTTGTTGTATCCCTTTTCCATTTAATTCTAAGGATGTTTAAATTTCTCCTCTAATTTCTCCATTGAAACACTCATCATTCAAAAGTATGTTGTTTAATCTCCATTTGTTTTTATAGTTACAGTATTTTTTTTCTCAATGTTGATTTCTGGTTTCATTCCATTGTGGTCTAATAAGATGCAAAGACTATTTAAACTATGTTGTATTTGCTGAAACATGCTCTGTGGGCTAAAATAGAATTTATTTTGGGGAAGGTTCTGTGAGCATCTGAAAAGAAAATATATTCATCCATAATAGGATAAAATATTCTATAGTGGTCTGTTAAATTAATTCAACTTTTATATATTTTATTATATTTTAACTCTGTTAGTATCTTTATTAATTATGTCTGAATGTTTTATCTGTTAGTGAGGAAGGTGTATTGAAATCACCCAAGCAAAAGGGGCCTATCTGAAGCTTAATGTTGAGTAGAATTTGTTTTATGTAAATAGGTAACCAATGTTTGGGACATAAAACTTTACTATAATTACATTTTCTTGTTATACTGTTCCCTTTACCACCACATAGTGACCATCTTTGTCTCTTCTAAATACTTTTGGCTTGAAATCTGCTTTGTTAAATATGAGAATAATTACTGCTGCTTACTTCAGGTTCCAATGCATGGAATATCATTTTCTATCCATTTCATTTCATCCTATGAATGTCTTTACCTATGAGGTGTGCTTCTTGCAGGAAATACATAGTGAGATCTTATTTTCAATAACATCAGCCAGTCTTTTTAATTGGATAATTGATGCCATTTATATCCACTGTTATTATAAAATGATATGTACTACCTTCTCGTCATTTTCACTTATTTTTAAAGCCTGTTAATATTCTGATTCTTATTTTCCTAGATATTCTTCTAATTAAATGTATTATTTTCTATGCTTTCTTATTTGTTTTTAATTTCTTCTGTGTGTAGAGTTCCCTTAGGTATCCTCAGTAATACTGGCTTAGTAGTCATGAATTCCTTTAGTTTATGCTCTTCTTGGAAAGTTTAATTTTGTTTTTGTTTTTTTCCTTTGATTCTAAAGGATGACTTTTTTGGATGTAGCAATGTTGGCTGGTTGTTGGTTTCTTTCAGAGCTTAATGTGCATTTTTTCAAAACCCTTCAAAACGTGAGGGTTTCTATAAGAAATCTTCTGTTATTTTGATTGTTTTTTTTCCTTAAAATGTGACCTGAAATTTCTTTCTGGCATTTTTAAAATACTTTTCTTTGTTCTTGATTTTTAGCATTTTAATTATAGTGTACCATGAAGTCATTCTTTCCTTGTCTTTTCTATTTGGGGTTTTAAATGCATTCATCTAGCTACATTTCATTCCCAAGGACTAGAAAATTTTCTGTGATTATTTCACTGAATAGTTTATCAATGCCATTAGCTTGTATTACTGTTCCTTCCCCAATGCCTACGTGCCTTGAGTTTGGTCTCTTAATGTTGTCCCTGAGATCTTATAAATTTTTATCTTATTTTCTTATTTCTTTTTATTACCGTCTGAATGTTCAGATCTGCCCACTTTGTCTTAAAGCTCTGATATTCTACTTCATTGAATCTGTTGGAGAGACTCTTAACAGAGTATCATATTTAACTTATTATGCCTTTCATTTCCAAGATTTCAGTTTGATTCTTTTATAAGACTACCTCATTATCAATATCCTCTTTCTTATCCTGTATTTTCTCCTTTATTTCTTAAGCCTTCTTTTAATTCATTGATCATTTTAACAATCAACTTTTTGTATAATTCATCTGGCATTTCATTAATTTTGATATCTGGATTCAGCTATTGGGGGTGGTCTATAAACTTTTGGTGGCATTAAGGTGACTTGTTTCCTCATGACTTTGGAGATCCCATGTTGTTTTCACATCTGTTGTGATGGGTTCTTCTTCTATTATGTTAGGGACCTTCAGTAAATAGTTTTTCTCTTCACACTATGCTCTGAGCTATGGCTATATACTTCAGTGTGAAAATATCCAATCAGCATAATCAAAGCGATAATGTTCAACCACCAGCACCAGTTTGAAAGGAGAGGATAGTTGCCAGTAACAGTGGTAACTTAGAAACAAACCACAGATCAATATATGGCACAACATACATCAATAGTATTTTCCTTTTATTAACAAGCAACAAGATCATTACAATTCTATTAACCAATGAGAAGAGTGGGTAAAAAAATATAGAATAGGCTGAAAAGTTAAACATTAATGGTAGTATACTAAATGATAATACTTATGACTTTTCTAAAATCATAATTACATGATATAAATACAAACATAAATGATATTGGAAAAAGAGTAATATAGGAAAGAAAGAAAGAAAAAAGTTGGGGAGAAAGCAGAACAGAAGATAAAATAAAGAGCTAAAATAAGATGAAAGGGACAAAAAGGAAGTAGAGATGGAAAAGAAGGTAGAAAGAAAATCTGATCAAGTTTTAATACACACCAAATTAGAGCTACGGGAAAATAAATAAGAGGAGACAAAACAAATCACTTTATACACACACACAAAAAAAAATCAATATAGGAGCAATCATAAAGAGATTCGGTTTTCTCCTTGTCAAGGTATTTAGAAGAAGGAATCTCTTTCCAGGACTTCAATTTTAGAATCATGACTTTTAGAGGATGACTTTGAAGGCCATTTATAGTGATGATTGTAAAGATCTTGAATTCCTGAACAAAGCCAACATTTCGGTGCTAGACTATGCAATTGTTGACTCTTTTGTGAAAAGTAAGTCAATTTCAACTGCTGTTAAATAAATGTGAACTTGGAGTGGGCCATTACTAGCAATCAAAACTTATCCTAAACAATATACCAATCATATCACACAGGTATGAAGAGTTTATGACACATAATTGTCATATTGTTGGTTTGTCCTCAGTCCTGACCCAAACCAACCTAACTTGTTAGAGTAGTCTAGGCTGAGCTCCATCCCTCCTGCCTGCCAGCAAGATCTGCCTGTTTCATAGCAGGATTTGCCCTCAATATTTTTGTGTTTCTGTATCCAAGGATGGGTGTGTAGCTCTCTTAGGAGCTGCCGACCTACCCTCTCATGCAGAGAGACTGTGAAGCAATCTTAACAGCACTGTTCCCCTTGTTCTGGGAGCCTCGGTCAGTGTGCTGTGAAGGGAGGTCTGTGGGAAGTGTCCAGGTCTCGTCAACAGGCCCTCCAGACATCTGTTGATATGAAGGAAGTAGCTGGACAGTTGGTGGGATGCTGTGGGAAGCAGTTTCCCACCCAACCCTGACCTGACCCAGTTCTAATCCCTTTTGACCTCACTACTTGACACAGAGTTCAGACCACCAATTCCCAAAGAAAGTGCCCTTCATTTTTCTCTGCCCTATAGACCTGCAGACCAGCAACCACAGCTCCCATCACCACCCCGAGGTTCCTCCAAGTCCATGCCACAGCTACTCCTGAGCCCAGATTGACTCATGGCTTGAGTACTCATGGATCCAGTGAGAAAATAAGTAGCCTAAGTAGCTGTTGAGTCTCGGGTACAGAAAAAGGAAGCAATCCAAGAATAGAAAGTAGGGGAGGGAGGAAAACTCCAGGGACTTCTAATCCCCCACAGGGAAAGTTTAAACAATGAGGCTTTTTAAGCTGTCTTCGTGTCCCCCACTTTCACTAAGTCTGCTTGGAAGTGCTGGGACTCTCCAGTGGCGGCTCACTTCACAGCATATGAGTGTCTTTTCTGCTGAGGATGTGGTTTTGTTGGATGGTACAGTGAAGTCTGCTTTCCTTAAACTCATTGGGAGGCTTTCTTTCAACTTCCTAGGGAGAAACTTCCCTTTCTTCACAGAGCAGCCATGTGCCCGATACTGGCACGGTCTAGTTTAGACTTTCTCTTTCTATCTTAAAACCTGATATTTCTGGATTTCCCCTGGTTGCTAGCTCTCTGCGTTGGCTTCCAGCACTTTCCCTCAGCCATCCTACATCATTATGCAGCCACAGAACTGATGTTTTGATTCGACCTCAGAGAGCAGCTGCTGTATTTCATTCCTCTAGTCCACACCATTTTTCTGAATCTAAGTGATCCCCTAAAAGTTTATATCTATGTTTGACATTCTTCAATATCCATTCTCTCATTCTAATAGAAAAAAAAACAATTTCTGAATATTATACATGCCCATGATTGTCCAAAACAAAAATTACTTTTCCAACCTTCCTCGTAGCTGGGATGGACATATAACTAAGTCCTAAACAACAGGATAGAGTTAGAAGTATCTAGAAGCCTCCTTTGAAAAAACACTGGAGCCTATCTTTAACTCTCTTCTTATTTATTCTTGCTTTCATGTTACTGTTGTGACTGGATTTGGAAGATGACTTTGAAGGCCATTTATAGTGATGATTGTAAAGATCTTGAATCCCTGAACAAATCCAACATTTCAGTGCTAGACCATGCAATTGTCGACTCTTTTGTGAAAAGTCAATTTCAACTGCTGTTAAATAAATGTGAACTTGGAGTGGGCCATTACTAGCAATCAAACCTAATCCTGAACAATGTACCAATCATATCACACTTTTGCCCAGAATTCTTCTAGTTGCCTTCAGAGAAATATCCCAAACCTATTAATTAGCAAAATACTCAAGTACCTTCTAATTTGTACATGTAGTGCCATCTTTGAAGCTTCCCTGCTTATATTTTAACAAAATAGAGATCTAATGATCTCTATTTTCCTAGTGTATTACACAATTCCACAACTTGCTCTGTTTCCATATCTCTGCACACAGTCACCTTCTGCTTTGAATTCCATCCTCAGTTGTTTGACAGAAAAGTGTCACTTACTCTGACAACATATCCTACCCTTTTCACAAATGTGTGTGTATTCTCTTCCACCTATACCTAGCAAACCTCCACGTATCAATTGCTCCAACATAAACTAAAGTTCTTTCTCTAATTCTTCCTCTAACTCTAGACTGTTTTCCCAAAAGAATGGAAGAATGTCACGTTCCCCTGTGAAACCACATATTCAACAGATGTTTGATAAATTACTCTAAGGGAATAAATGTTGATTACCTACTTTTCTCCCACGGCTCGTCCATATGGAGTCTGTCTTAACGTGAATTCAGACTAAATCGCCATAAGCAATGTGTCCTCGGACACCTACCAGTTTGGAGAATCAGTTTTCCTGTATTTTAAATTGAAGTGGAGAATGGTTACTTTGTGGTATTTTAGGATTATTTGATACAATAAAGTATGTACAATACATAGACTGGTCTAATATTACCCTCTAATAAATGGTACTAGTCATCATTATTCACTAGAAAAATTTATGTGACTTAAAAAAAAATCACCCCAAAAACCCTGATTCAAAACATAGGAAACCTAAGAGGCCCACCAGAAAGCCAGCGCAGCCTTCCATGGTGTGATGAATACTGGACTGGGCCTTTAGATCTTTGATAAAACCCTGACCCAGCCTCGAGACTTCCACCCCCAGGCCTTCATGTTCTATGTGTGCAGGGTTAAAGGCACTTGGATGATGTCAAAGGACCAGTCTGAGTGTCTCTCATGATTTGGAGCAGCACTTCCTATGGCCCAAATTCACTATTCTTATCTGATGAAAGTACCCAGAATTGCCCCAAGATGGACTGCTCTGACCAGCCTCCCCACACCCCCACAGCCCTGCTCAGCCGCTGCTTTATGGGAAGCAGGATGAGTTGATGGCACCTTCAGACTGTGGCATGTTTGTGTGGAGTGAGTGATTGGTTTCATATGGCCCCACAGTCCAACAGCTGGGGACATCTGCTTGCACTTAACACACAACCAAACTTTCCAGAGTCAGGAGTCAGTGTGCTCCTGGTCAGGCAGGCCTGGGCCGCTCTGGGCTGCATATGTGACTTAGACTTGTGCCCTGGATTCACATGTCATGAAAAATAATCCAGACACGAAACACTTGAGGTAAGAATCAGCATTCTGTCATCTTTGGATATAGATAAACTGCCTGTGGAAATAGGGCAGAATTGGACAGGAAGGGACATATCCCACTGAGGAGGATTGAGGAAGATTTTGAAGGATGGTTTGTTCCCAGAAGGAAGTCCAAGCCTCGGGAATATTGACCCACAAAGAAAGGGATGAGTATCTCAGAAATAGCCTCATCATATGGCTCTTGCTTGTTATAGGAAGGAGCCCCCCACCCCACCCCGACATGACACTGATCTGCAGACCAAGCTATTTGCTTTATTTCAACAGACAATATGCCTATGGAAAGAAGCACTGATCTTTTAATTATCTCACCCAAGTCCTGCTTCTACATTTTTTTTATTCACTCTATGTATCCTTGGACGAGTGATGTGGCTTCTCTGAGCAGCAGCTACCTCATCTCCCCAAAAGATGCCACTTGGGACCAAATAAGATGCTCAATGCAATTGTTTTGTCTAATGTGAAATATTATCCAGATGTCAAGAACTATCGTTACTATCCAAGAACTATTGTTACTATCTCGAGATCCATAAGGATAAAAGTGAGTATATTTAATTCTACCAGCCAGAATAGAAAAATTCCAGAGACCCTGAGAGATGGTTATCCATGTTCCACATCAACATCTCTCCTTCAGGGACAGGGATAGGTAGACATAGCCTCCTGGAAAGGCCAGTTCTGTTCTGTGAGAGCTGTGTGGTCATCGAGTGCTGCCAAAGCCCTCCTCCTTCCTGTCGTCGGAGAGCCCCTGGCCTGCTTTCTCTCCACCAGAGTCAGGGGAACAAATATGCTTCCTCTTCCACAAGAAGCACCTGCAGATATTTAGAAACAGCAGGGGGGGTAGAGAAAAGGCATAGATTAGATGCCAAGTTGTCCTGGGTTCGTGTCCTGCTTTTCTCCATTTGTGGGAACTTGAACATGTTGGGTTAATTCTGTCCACCTCAGTGTGAGGGACCCAGTGAGAAGATAGTGAGAATTAAGTCAAATGACAAGCACTTAGCACAGAACATCTATGACCTAACCATCATGGTTGCTCACTTTAATTGTTCTTATTAACACAGAGTAAATGTTCAAACAGGCCCATACAATTGATGGGATTGTTCCAAACCAACTCCTTGCACATTTACTGGGAATATTTCCTGTGCTAGCATTGCATCAGGCACTGCTAAAGAATCAAAACTGAACAGTTTTCTCATCATGAATGAGAAACTGTCAGACAGTGGCCATATTTCCAGAGTAACTGATGTATAATGGAAATTCACACAGAGCGTGGAAGAATAATAGAGATCTTTTCATTTCTGGAGGATTTTTTTCCCTTTCATTTTAAGAGTATCTGCAAGTTTTTTTAAAAATATTTTTTAGGTGTAGATGGACACAACACAATACCTTTATTTTTATGTGGTGCTGAGGATCGAACTCGGGCCCCACCCATGCTAGGCAAGCGCTCTGCTGCTGGGCCACAATCCCAGCCCCTATCTACAAGTTTTCATGTTAAAATTATTTGCTTGCTCCAGAAAAGGTCCATGAAAGGGTTGTTCATAACTTTAGGACCAACATGCATGGAAGTAGGTGGCCTCTCACACATCATAACCTGTGGTCATTTACCCTAGGCCTCATTCTTCTGCCATAACCACTGCAAAAATCTTGTCATATAATAACAGTCACCCCCTTAGAGCACAACACAATTTCTAATATTTTAGCCAGACACTTTCAATTTTAAATATGTTCATGATTCCTCAGAGCCAAATCCAAGTTTGTTACGGAGGCCCCCAGGTCTCTCATAAACCTGTCCCTGAATACTTCTGAGTATCCCTCCTGGCCTTCTTTCCCCTACTGCACACACCCCATTACCTGGCTCAACCTGGACTTTGGTTGTGCCAATCTCCTGTCATCCCCTGGGTGAATCTTGCTTTTCCACCCCTTCCTGCCCACATGCAGGGTCTTTTAATTTCCTCTTCCTGAAAGTGTCACCTTCTCTATGTACAAACTGCCACATTTCCAGGGTGAGCATATGACCAGTGTTTATGAGAAATCATCCCCAAGAATCCTAATCAAAATTGGGATCATTTTTCCAGTCCCAAAGCACCTGATCCTTACCACCATCTGGCAGTTCTACCACTTTTCTTATAATTTGCTATTCCTTTGACTGTCAATGGGCTATGAGACTTTGGGAAACAGAGATCATGCTTCCTCTGCTTGGGGTAATTTATAGTGCTCTACAAGTGCCTGTAGACTGATGGACAAAAGCATACACAGAGAGACACATGAGCAGTCTCCAGAACCGTCAGCCAAAGACATGTCTTCCTTCTAAGTCATAATTGCACAAGACTCAATAAATCCCTTACTCCTTGAAATACCTTAGCCCTTGTCATAAAGAAGCCCAAAATAAATGGTCTTGGTATGCAAATTGTCAAATTTAATCCTGAATAGTTGCTCTACCAGATGACCATGTAAAAATCAACTATGCCTTTTATTTTTTTTATGTCTACATATTCCAAAGACTGAACAAGACAAGGGATCTTTTCCCATTTACTTTATGCTATCGCATATAACCCTATACATGTTCAGAATTCTGTTTTATATTAGTTCTTCTCCAGCAACAGAAACTCTTGGGAAGAGGGAGGAAAAATGAATATAACACAGAAAAAGGAGTCAGCCTCAGTCCTCAGCCTTCAATGGGGATATAAGGCAATTGCCCACACTCAGTGGTGACCTGACTCCATTTTTCAGTGTTCCTCATGCAGTGTTGTTGGCTGTTGGTCTCGTCAATCTCCCTTGCTCTTTTGTGGAAGTCTACTTTTAACCAAATCAAAAGAAAATTCAACTGAAAATGCCCTAACAGTGCTCCAGGAGTAACTGACTTCTGTTGGGTAGACCAACAGGCTCCTCTCTCAAGCACGTACGGTCTTCTCTCTGGCTGGATCCTTTCTCTTCATAAACACCACCTCTGCAAGCCCACAAAACTTTATTAACCTGAAGCCTGCAGATTCTCCTGTTTACATAAACTATACTGAGCTTTTCTTGGTGCCTTTTGTCTAGAAAAGCATTTGACCAAGATGCATACACATGCACGCCTGCGCACAAACACACACACACACTCACTCACACACACACACACACACACACACAGCAGTCATGGTATGTTTCAGGCTATCCCATGAGGATTATCACACTTTCCTGGGTCTAGAAATACTCACTGCAGAGCTCTTTTAGCTGTGTCCTCACTTGAATCGTGCGTCTGCCCAGAAATGGTTCTTCCATCCACAGCATCTTAACGACAACAGACCCTGCACTCTGGTCTAGTTTGCTTTAGTTTGCTTTTATCACACCTTCTGGAGATCTATGAGAGCTGGATTTTTGTGGATTGTATTTATTATCATATCTCCCCAGCCCTGAATCGCTGGTACATGGGATGAAGATAGAGATACAGACACATACGTTCAAAAAGATAAATTCTCATGAGGTCCAGCTGGGCTTCAGCTCTTGTAAGCTGTGTGGCCTTGGAAAAGACTTACTGCCTCTTTCTCAGTTCCCTGGCTGGCCTCTAGTGACCTCGCCCCTTCCCACTCCCCCAGTGACACCCGTCAAAGGGAGCTTCTCTGAGCATCTGGAGCAGGCTAACCTCTTGCCCAGCTCCCAGGAGCTCAGAGATAGGCTTCCCTCCTCACTTTTCCTGAAAAAACAAAAGTCTTCCTTTCATGCCCTCCAAGATCTCCATTCCCCACATTAGTCTCTTGCCCCTGTGCTGTTTCCTTCCTAAAGGAATCATTTTATCATCACTATTTTCTCCACAATAGGTTATAAGCACCAGGGCAGGAGGAATGTATGTCTTCCCCAACTTTTTTGTATCTCCTCTACCTGGAAGCATGATAGAAACCTGAATAGAAAATACATTATTTGTCAAATCTCTTGCTGAGAAGATTTACTGAAGTCCTTTTGATGTTTGATGGGGCTTAAGAGGTAGCTACCATGAGAAGTGAATGGCTCAGCAGTGTGACTGGCACATGTACATCATGTGCTTAATAAAGGCTACCTGTTACAAATGTATTGTCTTGTTATTGTCATCCGGTCATTAGTGTCTCTGGTTACATATAGCAATGTAGTTCATATAATTATTCATATTTGAAAGATAAAACATTGCATTACAAAAAGAACTCTCCAAATGTTGCTGTTTTACATTTCAGAATTTAATCGTTATTGACAAAAAACGTTTTTCTTGATGTGGCTTATACATATGGGTTAGTTGTTGAGTAAGATTCATATTTTAGAATGGGACCCGAATTTAATAACTTAATCCTTTACTCTGACCTATATTGAAATAAGTCTCCATAAGGCAAAATGTCATCGTCTGAATGAACTCTTGTATTCCAAATTGGTGAAAAACATCCAGGAAGTAGAGCTACTCTCACCCTTCCCACCCCCAAGCTCTCAGCTGATTAAGCATCAGACCACAAAAGAAAGGATACCAGAAGCAGAAGTCCCTATAAAATGATGCCCCAGGTCTTTGTCTTTGGTTTGGACTCTGCACGGCTCCTACTCCCTGGGCCTGTCCTCTCTGCATGGTGACTGTCCCCTCTCTAGGCCCAGCTGTTTTGCTCTGCTGACACAGTGGTTCTGGCATCTGGAAAAGCAGAGTTAGGTGGTGACCCCAACAAGTAACAAGGAGCTAGCACCACTGCCAGGAAAGACCTATGCCTTTGGGTGCCAAGGGAAGAGGAAGGATTCAGAGAGAAGTTCGGAATGTCCTTCTAAGTATGCCATTTAGCATCTGACCACATCAGCCTTTCCACCATTAGACCAGCCGTAAGAATTTTACAAGCAAGTTGTAAAAGTGGATTCGCCTGTGAAACGTGAAGCGAGTCCTTTATCATCAGATCGCCACATCCCAGGAATGTAATTGATCTCCAAATGTAAAGGGAGGTAAAATGGGAGAGTGGGAGGAGGGTGATCCACTTACCAGTTTAAACCTAATAAAAATAAAGAAAGAAATCAAAAGCAGTGATTTGTGCTTCCTTTGGTTGCAGACAAAACATGACTTCATTTATAAGGTGGCCTGGTCTCCTGACTGCTAGTGACTCACCAACGTCTCTGAGTCGTGCCTGGGTCCCCTCTGTGCCTCAGTCTCTCTTCAGATGGGACAGGAAAATCTGAACCTTCCAGTGAAGCAGTCTTGTGTTCCAAGACCTATAAAGGGCCTTGAGAACATTCCGTTAATTGCCAATGTGTAAAGAGAAGAAGGAACACCACTGAGAAGTAGGAGTATTTTTGCATCTAGAAATAGCCACCAAAACTATTTCTCCAAAACTCTTTGACGTGTTTGGTTTCCATCTGGTCTGAATGTTTGTGTCATCCAATACTCATAAAAATTCTACTCTACTTGGGTAGAGAATCCCAGGTCCACACATTCCTGGACATCAAAATACACTTTTCTCTCGTTAGTCCTGGACAAATTCAAGATGTATGAAAACTCAGAATTATTTTTAATAGAAAATTTAAATGTCATATAGCCAAGAAGGGAGGAAGGGATTGGGGAGTTGGCTGAGGAGTTAGAGACACTAGGCTACGTGTTTTCACTTGATTCATACATTTTGGCATCTCTCTGGGCCAGAGCATTGCTTGGGGTGCATTTGACATTGCACATGTATTAGTGTGTGTGTGTGTGTGTGTGTGTGTGTGTGTGTGTGTGTTGCACATTGGTATGTGCTCTTTCCTTGTGAAGCTGCAAATTTAAACTCAACTGAGACAGCGCCCTGGGACTCAGCAAGGCTGCCTCCCTAGTCTAATTTGCCAAGGCAGTTAGTTGCTTGAGGAACTTGACACCACTCTCTTCCAGCTTCTCAGCTGCCTCCTGGATCACCTTCTTATAACTGTACCCAGGCCTCCAAACCACCCCAGCCCTTTCCTCAAGCCCTGATGCACTGCACCTGCTTGAGAATCCAACTGAGGGGCAAACCCCACATGTGAAGGAGTCAGGGAACCAGATCAATGTGGGCATAAAGAATGATGAAGGCTCAGAAGGGCCAAGTCAGAAGATCAGGAACGGACTCCAGCTCTGCTCAACCCTCTCATGATATTGGGTAGGTTGTTCCCATCTATAGACTTCAACCCCCTGATCTGCCCAAGGGATGATAATCCTCAGGCAGGCCTAGGCGCCTTGTGTCTAGTAAAACTCAAGAAATAGAGCAAGACTTTAGAAGCTGCACATCTTTTAATACTCACAAGGCATTACTAGCAATACTTAACTGTCATGAGCTATTTTACAGCCTTTTATTTTAAGTGATGTTACTTTATATAAACAGAAATTGCTGTTAGCATTCCATAGCAACAGGTTCTTCATCCTCAGATTCCACCAATCTCGGATCAAATCTATTTGAAAAATAAAATTATCTCTGTACTGAACGTGTCTACACTTTTTTCTTGCCATTTTCACTAAACAATACAGTATAAGAACTATTATAGAGCATTTACATTGTATTAGGCATCACCAGTAATTTAGAGAGGATTTAAAATAGAAAGTGGGTTACATGAAAGAGTATACCATTTTACATGAGGGACTTGAGCATCCATGGATTTTGGTATCCTTAGGCATTCTTGGAACCTATCCCCTGGAGACACTGAAGCACAGCTATAATGCTATCCTGTGACATTTTGGAACTTGGGGAAAAAAAACCACAGATTTTCTTACCTTATTTTCTCACAATGTGGCAGAAAATAAAAACATCCCTTTGGAGACCCACAATATGGTCTGGAAGCATAGAGAGCAGGCATTTTAATATCAAATTTCACTGTAAAAAAAAAGTTATTTCTTAGCCAGGCATGCATGGTAACATGGACCTGAAAGGAAGCATCACAAATAAAGGATAGTAGATAAAGAAAAATAAAGTGGAAAAGAGTCCCAAGTCCTGAGAAGAGATTGGTGACGACCCCAAACATCACAGGCTCTTTCAGCTTCTCCCTGTACCAGAGTTTCTTGGCTTTCAATTTATTATTTATTATTACTAAAAATAATTTATTTTAAACATTTCAAGCAAGTTTCTTGCTTACCCATTTCCTGACCTTTATGAAGTCACATCTTGGCCTACACATGAAAGGCAAATGCTTTAACTAAATTGCATATAAAAATAGTGGAGGAAAGAGACTGAGAAAGAATTTGGCCTGCAAATCTCCCCATGAGAGGTGATCTTGAAAGAAGGCTAAACAGCTGGTGATCAATAAGTAGAACTTTGGTTCTCCAGTACCAACTGGCTGCAGCCTAGGGCACAGGCCGGCATCCGAATGCATTGTACTATATCTTCTTCCTAATGGGGAAGGGGGGCTTTGATTCCCCAGAATCTCTGTGTTCAGATCAGCTTTCTGCTGTTCCTCTGCAAGGACCAGCAAGTTCAAGAGGCAGTGATGCACTCCAGTAACCACCCCAGGGCCACAAGCTGGCTCAGACCTGGAGAGACTGCCGGCAACTCCCTAGCAACCCAAAGTGGTAGCAAAGGGATGTCTTTGACTCAGAACCCTAGATATTCTGACTCACCTCCTCTGGATCACATTGATTCCACATCAGAATCCCATCACCTCCCTCTCCTTCTCTCCAAGAAGTTCAGAATTTTCTTGATGGATAAAACTGAGCCCTAGTGACTCCTCAGCTAAGTTGCTGATATAGGTAAAACAGTTTTACTCCTCCATGTCTCTTGCAAGTTGGGGTTCCCTGTGCCAGCAACATGAGCAGAGTCTCATATTTGCTGCATGTCCATGACGTGCTAGGTGTGGTGATTAAAGCCTGCATGAGCAAGACATGCTGTCTGCTCACAAGAAGACTCAGTCAAGGAGGAAAAATTGATTAAAAGAGATTACAAGGAAGCAGGTCAAATGTTATATGGGGGGGGGATGGGGTGGGGGGTGGAAATGAAAGCTCATGGATAAGGAGTAGGCATAAATTGGCATTAAGTGGTGAAGGGAACGATCAAAAGGATTGAGCACAAACAAGACAGGGAGGTGAGAAAGAGGTCCTATGAGAAGGTGGTTGGGAGGAAGCACAGTATCCTCGGGGAATTAAAAGAAGCTTCATATTGAGGGGCAGGACCAGGTGATCAGCTGGGTAGTGTGTTTTCACTTATGCCAAGGTCAACAGAGCTGTTGAAGACTTATGAAAGGAGGGATGATATGCAAAGAGTTGGAGCTTAGGGAATGACATGAAGCCTGCCAGGTAGGAAGCAAGGGAGAAATCCCAGGCAGCCTGGCCTTGCTCCAGCTCCCAGTCATGATGGGGAACAGTTGCAGAGAACATTCAAAACACATAGCTGGCCTCAAACACATGATAAACATCCCCGGGGATGAGAGGATGAAAAATAGAACAAATAAACGGTAAGGAATGAGCTGAAGCTACAGGCCTTCTGGACTCTGGGCCCAGAGCAGGCAGAGGCATCCAGGATTTCTGCCTTTATAGGAAGGACAGGGAATAAATCTCACCCAACACAAAGTGAGGACAAAGACTGGAGTCAGGCTCACTGATGAGAGTGCAGGGCGACGGAGACCTGCTGTTAAGGAGAGACTGAGAATCGAATGTTGCATGGGCTGGAGCTGCAGCCACCTGACAAGAGCCAGTGTATGCAAACCTAGCTTTGCAGCCAGGAGGCAAGATGAACCAAGCCATGTGCTCCCATAAGTACCTGGCTCAAAACAGCCCCACATGGCCATGCAGCAGGAATCACAAGTGAGTGACATAAAACACAGCTCTGGGGAGCACACCTGAAAAGCCTCTTTCAGGTCTCAGTGGCTATAAGATGTGTACCACTTTTAGGAGCTTCAAAAATGTAAAATTGTTCATCTCAGAATTGATGAAAAATGATGATACTGAAGAATTCACTCCAAGTCTACCACTCTAGGAAAACTCAGAATATAAAGAAATGTTTCCAAGCATATAAGGAATCTTCATCATCATGTGTGTGTGTGTGTGTGTGTGTGTGTGTGTAAAATTGTCCTTATCACAACATTCTTCTGAAACAAGCATAATTATGGAAAAATACAGGCTCACACAGGCTAAGTAATCTAACTCAAATCTCTTAACTTTTAAGTGATAGAGCCTAGATTAAAACCTACCTGACCACAAAGCTTGCATTTTTAACCACCACAATAGATAGTATCTCTCATGGTGGAGCATTAAAAATAGTCCCTATAAAATCTGGAAGAAACCAAGGATGCATACATCCTCCCTAACTATTCGATGCAATCAGAAAAATAAACATGAGATGATAAAAATAAGTTTAAAAAATATAAAATGGCCTTCACTTGAGAACTATAAGAAAAGAAAATTCACAGATAAAATGTTAGAAAAAAAAGGAAATTCAGCAAGTGATTTGATCAGTATATAAATTCACTAGTGTTTACAGAGAAGCTATTCCAGTTATGAAATAGAGTGGAAATTGAAGATACTTTCACAATAGTGGGGGTGGGGGCTGTGGAAACTCCAGGACCCCTATGAATAATTCTAACAAAAATGTAAATACATTTTCCCCCTAAAAGGGGGAAACTTGAAGAATGTCTTAAAAGGCATAAAGGAAAACATGAATAAATATTGATGAAAGAGAATACACCTATTAAAGAGGTGCCTCCTTTCCCTCCTAAATAATCCATATATTCATAGGAATTTCAGTTAAAATCTAAATAAGGCTTTCACTGAATTTGAACAGCCAGCACTTATGCTTTTCATACGTAGAATAAGGAAATAAGAAAGACTTGTGGAAAATAATAAAGCATACCAAGATCAGATATCAAGTCTGAAGTCTAACAGTGTACTATATAAGACAATGTTATTGATATAAAAAGAGACAAATGGATCAATGTAATAGAATCAAGCATCAAGCATCTTGAAATAGACCCATGGAAACTTGGCACTAATATAAATGCCATTATAAATAAATAGAGAAAGGCGAGACTACTCAATAAATAGCACAAGGCAATGGGTCTCCATATGGAAACAAAACAACATTAGAACACTGTGTTAGAGCAAAATAGTTGTAGCTAGACTGAAGATAGCAATATAAAAAGTAATTTTAAAAAATTAAGAAAGTGATTGAAAAATGACCTCAGTATCAAAGATTTATGCAATTGGATATAAAAGCTCAAACTGTAGAAAATTTAAAATTTCATCAATTTGACTACTTGAAAACCCCAAATCTTGTATATGATGATATGACAAGAAATATATGCAATAAGCTGTCAATTTGGAGAAATTATTTGCAAGTTCTACATGTGTTTTTAGAGAGAGAGAGAGAATTTTTTTAATATTTATTTTTTAGTTTTTGGCGGGCACAACATCTTTGTTTGTACGTGGTGCTGAGGATCCAACCCGGGCCGCACGCATGCCAGTTGAGCGCGCTACCGCTTGAGCCACATCCCCAGCCCTCTACATGTGTTTTTAATTAATGAAAAATTAGTGTTGGCTAGGTAGGGGTAAAAAATTTCTACAGATCAATGAAACAAATATTAAAAATTCAAGACAAAAAATAGCAAAGACACCAGCAGACAAGTCATGAGAACGAAAAATACCAGCACTGAATAAACATCTAAAAAGATAATTATTGTCCCTAATAAATAAATATTAAAATGTAATTAGTAGATGTAAATAAATTATTCTAACAAACCTAAATTTAGAAAATGAGGCACTATGTCAAATCTATCAGATTATAAAATATATGATAATGCCAATTATTAAGTTGCAGGAAAATGAAAATTTCCAGATAATGCTATTGAAAAGGTACATTGGTCTAACAATCTTAGAGAGAATTTTGATATCATTTGGTAAATGTAACTGTGAGTGTATTGAGTGACTTGGAAATTTCATATCTATGTATTTATGGTTATTCATGCAAACATACTTCAAGGATGTGTACAAGGACCTTATTGCAGTGGTGTTTATAATAACCACAATTGAAACTGACTCAAAGGTAAACCAATAGGAAAGCAGTTAATTTAATTTGTGGAATATTCACACAAGGGTACTCCTTAGAACAGTTAAAAATGAATAAACCTTATACCTTCCAATACAGCTAAGTCTCAAAACAATGCTGTTTGAGAAAAAGAAACTTTTATAATAATATGTGTAGTGTGATGCAATTTATACCAACTATAAATGCATGTAAAGCAATATTCTATGTAGCTTTTGTGTGTGTGTGTGATTTATTAAAAGTTGCTAATACTAAGTAATATGATTATTTTCTGAATTGCCTAGTACTTTTCCATATGTCTGTATTATTTTATAACAAAAATCTTTTATTTCAATGAAATGCATTAGAAGAGATTAGGTCCTAGAGAAAGAAAAAATATAGATCATTCAATATCTTAGATGAAGTGCACTGGTGACTTGGGCCACAATGGAAGGATAAAGGGTGATGGAGGATACCACCTCTTAAGAACCAGTGCAAACCAAGACGAAGGGCAGAATGCCCCCATTCCTCAACTTCAGATCTGAGATCACACCTACAGAAATGTCCAATGTATAAGGTTAGGTGGAAACATTTCTGCTCCTCCCTCCATCAAAACAAGGAGAATAAGAACCTGAGGAACATTTGTCATCAATATTAAAATATCTTGGGCCTAAACTGCACTGAGAAGTCTACACAAATTCACAGTCAAAGAGGAAATTTAGTCTTTAGCAAATGGCAGGCAGGCAAGAAATCCCTGAGTGGATAAAATCAATGCTGTGCTCTAGCAAAGAGGTAATAATTATAAGGAATGCACAGGCCAGGAGTGTTGCACAGGTATCTGGGAGGACTGATATAAAGCCGCACACAGTGTACTCAATTCAGAAAGTGACTCCCAAAATCTGACTCCTAAGATGTCATCTGATCAATTGATTAGCCTTCAAGCAGATGGTTGGTAGGACCACTCACCTTAAATGTCATTTTTTCCCTTCAACCATTTCACAAAAGTAGTTCAAGTAGTTCTGCATCAAATAGATTTGTACTCAAATTCTGACTTTGCATTTGTGAGCTATATAACTATGGACAAGATTTTTCAGGTCTGAATTTTAGTTTCCTCATCTGTAAAATGGGAATAATAGTAGTGCCTCTTTTATAATTTGTTATGAAGTGTTAATTAAATCAGATGTATAGTCATCTAAGATATTGCTATTGTTCAGTGAATGTTATTTGGCTATAATTACTACTGCCTGTGTTTCAGGTAGAAAGGGACGAAGTTCAAAGCAAAGCCTATCTATCTTCTGCTGAGGGACACTCTTTGTTCAATAAATGCTCGCTTTCCCTAGCTTTCTGAACTTTTGCTTGCATCCAGAGCAGCCAAGAGTTGCATTATGTCCACTGCCATCTGATTCTACTCTCAAAGTCAGTCCAAGCCAGGCCAAGACACATTACTTACCTCTGCAGTCCTTTCCTGACAATCCATATAGCAGAATCCTTTGCAATATTTTTTTTAAGTAGACCTAGTATCAAAAATCTTACATGTATCTTTAAACATCATATGTCTAAGTTCTTAATTGATCCTTTGAAGTTTATAGTTGGACTCATCCTTCTAGCTTTTCAAATTTAATGTTTAAGATGCTTTTGGGTGGCCAATTTAAAACCTCCCCTCGGCATTAATTATTTGCAGATGTGGAGCCTGTGAGTTGTGGGTAGGGGGTTAGAGTGTGCTTCAAAAATCTGTGCCCCCTGTTCTGCAACGGAATGTACTTTCACACACACATTTACAAGTGTGTGAACTCAATATAAAAGCTTAACATTGTCCAAAACATCAAATAATGTTTCGTGACACCTTAGAAAATGGAATTAAATTTAAAGCAGGCTAGAAATGTTGAAGTCCATCACACAACAAGAAGATGACAGCCAGAGGGAGCAAACCTTTTCATAAGCCAGGCCCTCTGCTAGGAAACCCTCATTTATTGTTTTGTTAATCCTTACTGTTTTCCTCCCCCCCACACACACACATAAGAAATTGTTTTCATCATATTCTCATGTTAAAGATGAGAAGTCTTAAGGATTAGAGTTGAATTAAATTGCCTAAGGTCACATAAAAGCCAAGTGGTTCTAAAGTCCTAACAAATCTAGGACTAGGGCAACCTTACCTTTGTGTCCATCATACAGATGAAGACAGTGAGGCACAGAGGCTAAAAACCTTGCTCAAAATAACCTAGATAGTACAGGCCAAGCTGGAATTGTGCAGTTCCCACATTCTTGACCACTATTCTTGCTGTGCTGCCTGTTTCGAGAGAGAAGAGCACATTGCAAAGTCACCTCCAAATGCAGCTCATCTGAAGTCTCTCCTGCTAAGGAAAAATGGGACTCTTGGGCTCAGCAGTGACTTTTAAATTTTAAGAGCAGAGAAATCCCAAGACATTTATCCCATGTAAGACAGAGACTCAGACCCTGGAGCTCAAGGTCAAAGGAACTGATGAAGAAACATGGACACCAGCCTTCACGGGCCCTAAGCCCTGGCCTCTACCCACCACCCCCACTCTTCCGCCAACTCAGTCAGATGCCCCGCTCTGCAGTCCTGGTGAGGGGGATCAAAGGGCAGAATTGCTGCTCTCGGCAGAAATACTGTAATGGAAACCATTTCACCAACTAGAGCAGCAAAAGACTTCTCTCCCTGGGGCAGTCTGTGACTCACACAGAGCATTGGGTGTGCCCTTCCACAAAGCCAGGGTGTCCTGGGCAGAGTCCAAGAGAAAGGGAGGATTCAGGGGTCTCCCCTATCCTGGAGGCAGGGAAAGTGGCTGTCAAAAAGTGCCCCAAAGTCCTCCAAGCATTTCTCTGTAGCCACCAGTTGAGCAAGGACAGGAGCTTTGGGGTCATCTAATCATTTCAGTCTTGAGAAGAAATTTACTCTGGAAATGGAATATTTGAAGTTGTAGGAAAAGAGTGAGTTTTTAAGACAGACCATGTGCACTCAAATTTCATCTCCCTCTCTTGCAAGCTGCATAAGAAATTTAACTTGGACAACCCTCTGTTTCCTCACACATAGAATAGATGGATGTAATAAATACCTACCTTGCAGAATCACAATGGAGGTCAACTGAAATGATAAAAAGTTTTCAGCAGAGGAAATGCACTCAATGGGTGGTTATGAAGAGTGCATTTGTCTTCTCTTGATGAAGTTGAACAAGGCCATGAATCTCTTTGGAGAGTATGGAAAGCTAAGTGATGCCTCCCAACAAAGATGTCACCTTATATGGCAGAGGGACTTTGCAGACAAGATTAAAGATCTTGAGACAAAGAGATTATCTGGAGGCCTCTTGTGCACGGGAGGCAGGAGGGCTAGAGCCAGGAGAGAGATTGCTGGTCTGGATGGTAAAGAAAAAGCCCTGAGCGAAGGAAATCAGGCGATCCCCAGAATCTAGAACATTCAAAGAAATGGGCTTTCCTCAAGAATTTTCAGAAGGAATGGAGCCTGAGGGTGCCTTGATTAGCCTTGTGCAAGTGATTTTGAACTGCTGGCCTCCAAAACTATAGGACAATAAGTTTTTGTTTATACAAGCCCTGAAAATTTGTTCAAATGGGTTACATCTGCAATAAGAAACTTAAACAGAGGACTATATGTCTTAGCAAAACTTTACCCCCAAACCAAGGACATCCTTATACAATAGGACAAGTACCCGTGTGACCCCACATCTCAGGATCCAGCAGTGTGTGAACATAGATGAGATCACACTTCAGTGGAAGCTGGTGGCAATTCTTAACCACCCCCCCCACCCGTCACATCACCATCAATTCCCAATGACACAGTCATTGCTTTTCCCTTGGTACTTTAAATACTCTCAGGAACAAGTTCACCCAGTTTCTCTTGAAATCCTTCCATGAGCAGATAATTTTAGAAGGAATCTTCCCAGTTCCCCAGTCATCCTCCCCCTGTTGAGAGCTTCCTCTCTCTCTTCCTCCTGGGACCAACCTGATTTACACTTTCTGCCAAATACTGCCCCTGAGCTCTGGGACTAGTGGGGAGAGAAATCTTTTGAGTGAATTGTCACTTTTGCTTTCTGTCTGCAAAGTACACGACCTGTTCTGAGAATCATAGTTTTTCAAATCCATCCTTCTTCAGCTTTAGGCGATATCCGGATACTTTCTCAGGAGGCCTCTTCTCTCTGACCTTTGCTCCCTTCTCTCACATAACAGAAGGTCCCCCTCTTCCTATCGTTGAAACTGAAGCACAACCCACCTACCACAACTTATGCAATTAGAGGCTTGATGGAAAGGAATGGGGCTAACTCCACGAATCCCACCTCTGGGCCATTGCAAAACTCCCTGTGATATGAGGATAGACATGCTCTGCTTTTGAGCTTGTTCCCTCACAAAAGACCCTCTCTGTGTCATGTGAACTGGCCAAGATGAAAGGGAAGAGTCATGCTTCAAGATTTTTCTAGTTTGTGGACTTTGAACAGTGTCCACTGAAGACACCTAGCACGTCCATTCCTCATTGTTCTCTGACGTCTGATGGCAAACGAGCCAAATGGGCCCAAAATAACTATAGTCTCTTCCATAGAAAATGATTCTGGAATGGAAAGCAACCTGTTCAATACTGTGTTTCAGAATATTGGTCTTTGGGGGGCTGGGTTTGTGGCTCTGTGGTAGAGTACTCGTCTAGCATGCATGAAGTACTGGATTCGATCCTCAGCACCACATAGAAGTAAAATAAAGATATTGTGTCAACCTAAAACTAAAAAATAAATATTAAAAATAATTTTTAAAAAAAGAATATTGGTCTTCCTTGGAAATTCTTTAAGTAAAAAAAAAAAAAAAAAACAAAAACCTGTCAGAAGCAACACTGAAGTCTTTCTTCCTGAGAGTGAGAATAAACACATCAGTACCAGAATTTGGTATTTCTACAAATTCTCAGAATTGAGACAACTAGAAGGGATCACAAAATCATGCCCTCTTCCTGATCCAAGATCAAAACCAATTGAGAAAGAGGAATAAAAGCAAGAGAGGGTTGAAACATTGAAACAGTGCCTTCATTATTGGAACATCTTAAATTGGAGAATGACTATGACAATGAATAAGTGGAATTCCCAGATCAGACAGACTACTGAGTCCCTTCGCGGACCCAGAGAATCTTCCTTGATCTCTAGACAGCTAGGTAGAGGGCATGCTCCTAGAGGCAGCTCATGCACAGTAAGAAATGCAAACCTCGTAGATCCTGTTCCTGGACCCAAATTCATATCCACTGCCCCTTGCTAGAAAGAGTGTGGGCACACAGATATTATATTATATTAGTGGAGTTATTATATTGGTGGAGTTCTCACCACATGAAGTATGGCCTCCAGTCTAAAATATTGTGTTCTTGTCAGAATGCCCACTACCCCATTCTACTGGGCCCATCCGTCTGAGAGCATTACCTGCCCTGAGGCACGACCCTTGCTTTAGTCAACCACATGTGAGTTGAGAGGACACAGCCATCTCTCCACAGATGCTTAAAATGCCATTGTATGCTTTCATCATCTAACCTCTTCCACCACAGCCTGGCATGTCACAGATTGGCACTTCTCTATCAGCCTTGAATCCAGGGCGCAGGAGAGGTAGAGTGGAGCTATGGCTGAGCCACATCAGACCTTCATTTGAAAAAAAAAATACGTATTTATTGCTTGGAATCCATAAGTATACAGAATCAATTGGTATCACTGCCTAGACTACCCTGCAGGTACAGATACAAGGAGACTCCTCCAATCATACACCTACCCCATAGCCAGAAATTTCCCTTTCCCACTGGATCCTTCTCCTTCTCCTATCCATCCATCCATCCATCCATCCATCCATCCATCCATCCATCCGTTGAACTTAGATTGACACTGGGTCCCTTGAAAGTTGAAATAGTAAATAAACACCTAAAGAAGTACCAGTCCTGTCCAGAAATGATTCCCATGGAAAGTCATGAGTGCCATATTAGAAGAATGTACAAAGTACAAGAGACCCAGGAGGGATGATTCAGACCAGTTCAAGGGATCGGAAAAGCCACAGGCATTCTCTGCTGGAGTCTTTCACTCCAGGGGGCTCCCACAGTGTGTCACTGTCACATCAAGTGTATCTTGTATTGTCCTTGTTCTCTGGAACACAGACCCAGCATAAAAGGCAGCCAAGACATTGGATGAATCACCCTGCACATGTGTAATGCACGTCAAATTCTAGGAAATACCGTGGGCATTCGGAAGGAGGGGGGGGGTCTTTTCATTCTGATCCAGTATTAACTTTGGGGACATATTTGGTTAGGAGGTTGGGCCTTAACTATGAAGTGGAAAGAAGGTTAGATTCTTCTGGGCAAGAGTTAAGGGTGGGTCATTTCATTGGAAGGAAGAGAATGGGCTCAGAACCAAAGGCGACAGAATAGTTCTATCTCAGAGACAATGTGCGCAACAGGAGGCAGGGGACACGTGTGTGGGCACAAGAGGAAAATGAAACAAGGCAGGGGACCTCAGATGCAGACCCTTAATGCAATGAAGACCTGCATGCCTTAGGTGACAGGAGCCACTGAAGCTTTCTAAAGATGGAAATAGCTCCATAGAAAAGGCCCTTGAGGACCAGGGGAAGATGACTCAGGCATCTTGTGGCCAACTGAAGATGGGGCCACAAAGGGTCCTGGACAGGAAGGTTCACAATGAACAGGGCAAGGACGCCAAGGGAGGCTTGGACAGCCATCGGGGGTGGCTCCAAGGAGGCCTCAGAGTGACACCATGAATAATGAACAGAATTCAGGTAAACAGAGGGACCCGATGGGCAACTCGAGGAAAGGCTCTTTGTCAAGGTGAGGATACTAACCTGACTAAGCAGGGTTTTCTATGGCGGCACAGCTGAAGATGAGACCAGAAGTTGAAAACAGAAGCTCCAGCCAGCACGTATGACCACGGTGCCCTCCTGCTTTAATCCTCTTGAGAACCCTGTGAGCTCTGCACTATCAGCTCATTATACAGATAAGGAAATGGAGAAGCTAAGAGATCTTTTTGCAGACCAGCTACATAATTTGTAGGTTCAGTACAAGAAGAAAGTGTAATGCTTCTTGTTTAAAAAGTATTAATAAAAAAAATTTTCTTGGGATTTTCAAGACAGTGAGAGCAGAGGAGTGAGCCAAGTCCAAGGTTCTCCTACGCTTAGGGCTCCACACTACTGCACAGGTCATGTACCCATGAAGCCAGCTCAGGGTGTATGACGTGTCCCCATTCATCCAGCAAGAAAAAGTCAGAGCCAAGAGTCAAATTGTTCTCACAGCCAAAAGGGAAGCATGGCTGGTGTGGAAGCCCTTGCAGCCTGGATCTTTCAGGCACCATAAGGACTTGAACGCTCAATGTAGCATGAGTGTTAAATAGAATTTTGCTGTTATAAAACATTGTTGGAGCATTTGTTACTGAAGCATAACCTGGCCCATGCTAACTCATATGCCAAGGCTCAGGAAATTCCCTATAACACTTACGCTGGAGAGCTGGGTGTTGAACCTGGACATACAAGACCTGTGTTCTTTCCTCGGTGTCAGGATTTTCCAACTGCAAATCATAACCTGTTAGGGGATCACAAAGCCAACATGTCAGGTCACAGATATTTGGAAATTAAATAAGGAAATATCATGGGAATTGTGTATTATTCATTATAATTCTGTTTTTCATGAAGTCTTTTTCGGTACATATGTGTGTCCAGAGTCACCATATAAAATGTACTTCTAAGTATGGATCATTGTCAAAAAATGTTAAAAGCCACCGTGTTTTATATCACACTTTCAGCACAAGAAAGGAAAACAAGTCTGTGCACGTAACCCAAACAGAAGGATACTCATAATTCCTTTTTCAATTAGCTAAATGGGAGGAAACTTGGACCCTTATTGCCAACATAGTTAATGTCTTGGACTTTACAGTTTCCCAGATAGGAAAACTTCCAGATTTTACCCAATGTGAAACTCAGTCTTTTTAACATGCCCCTTTAACTCCATTAATTCCCTACCTCCGTGCCAACTCTTATTCTTCCTTAAAGGAACCATGAAGTCATCGTTTTGGATACAAGGAACAAACCTCCATTGTCTCTTGAAACAGCAGACAAATTCTGGGCACACATGTGCCCACTGGGGCAACTGCAAAACAAGCAGGAGAGAAGCCACTATGTCACCAGCCCCGGGCCTGGCGCCAGGTCTCTTCCTTTCTTAGAACCCATGATGGGCTGAGACCCTTAGAAGTGAGTCACCGAGGAGTACCAGCTCTGTCCCTGGAGGGAGACCCAGTTACTTGGAAAAAATCTGCAGGAAATGTTTGTGCCTTGCTGTGCCAGGAGCTGTCAAGTCTGCCTTCTCACCACACAGCCGTGGGACCAAAACCCCCACTTATGACAGAAAAGGAACTGAAAATAGCTTTTTCTTATATATAATTACTTACTGAAAACTCCCAGATGTGAGCTGTAGTGATGGTGTGACACACACATTTGGGTTACTGAGTGTGGATATTTTCTCTAATGTCTCCTACTACCCAGAAAATTGAGTCAGGAAGGACATTATTCATTATTCCGATGAAGACTGCATGTGTCTCACCTCTGTCACGCAGGTCCTGACTTCTGGCACCTGGAGGTTTGAGGGGCACTGTCTACACAGTTTTCCTCTGTGCAGCAATTGCCTTCCCCAATGCAAGGTGGATGCACTAGGATGTCCTTTGAGTGTGCCCTTCTCTCAGTGTATTTCCAGACCGCTTCATCTCTGTCCCTGCCCGTTTCTGCCACTGCCTCTAATAGCCAGAACCGGGGTCTTCAGTGCACATCTGATCAGCAACTTTGTCTCTCAAAATTCCTCAGTAGATTTAGTGACTTCCTCCTGCAGGATAAAGACCATGTCTTAGATGGACATGGAGGTGCTCACCTGTAATCCCAGCAACTTGGGAGACTGAGGCAGGAGGGCAGGAGACCAAGAGTTCAAGGCCAGGCTCAGCAACTCAGCAAGACCCTGTCCAGAAGAAAAGGGGAAGAACTGGGAATATAGATATTTTAGAGAAAGAAAGAGAGAGAGAGAGAGAGAGAGAGAGAGAGAGAGAGAGAGAGAGGGAGGGAGGGAGGGAGGGAGGGAAGGAAAAGAAAAAAGAAAAACAGGGCTTGTCTCAGGGGTCTCTCCCCCTTACTATCACAAGTGCCCACTAATAGCCTGTCCTTCTTTCTGGAAGGACACCAGGCTCTTATGTGCCTCAGGACCTTTCATCTGCTGTTCTGAATGAACACGACATCTTATTCTTCCCAACACTCAACAGTATCGAAATTTACTCATTCTTCCTCTTAATGTTTGGATGTGAGGTGTCCCCCAAAAGCTCACATGTGAGGCAATGCAAGATGGTTCGAGGAAAAATGATTGGGTTTGAGAGTCTTAACCCAATAATGAATTCACCCCCTGTAGAGATCAACTGAGTGGTCACTGAAGTGGTAGGGTGTGGTTGGAGGAGGTGGGAATCAGGATGTGGCTTTGGTGTATATATTTGTACCTGGTGAGTGGAGTCTTTCTGCCTCCTGGTCACCCTGATGTGAGCTGCTTTCTTCCGCCACCCTCTCCCGCCATGATGTTCAGCCTCACCTCTAGCCCCGAGAAAAGGAGTTGACTAAAACACTTCCATTCTCAACTGAAATGTTAACGTCCTTCACTCCCAAAATATGCCAAGTTCTTCCATATTCTCTCCCTTCGTCTTATCCTTTTCAGTTACTGCCATTATCATAACACATAAAGAGTATGATTTTTTTATATCCTTATCCCCTAGTAGACCAAGTTTCATGGAGATAAGAAGAGTGCTTGCTCACCCCTATATCCACATATTAGCATAGTGCATGGTGCATAATACTACTAAATAAATATTGGTTGAAAAAAATGCTAAAGCCCTTTGAAAAAAAATTTCTCTGAGATCTAAATGCCCACAAAAAAACATCTTAGGCTCAGGAACTGCTATCTACTGAGAGCAAATGACTAAATCTATTTCCCTGTGTTTCTTTGGATGATGGGAAACAGTCATATTTAAGGCTCAAATATATCTGTCATGTGGATATATGGGTTTGCCTATTTGCATTTTCTCTCTCCTTGGTCTTGATTTTCTATTTTTAGCTGCACTTTCTCAAGGTGGTTTTTGCTGCCTTACTTCTTGATAAAGAATACCATACAATACCACCACGGAGTATGATTGCAAAACTTCATGGTAAAATTCAAACTGCCGCAGTCTGGCTGGGCATGAATAACCGAGCCGCCACAAAGCCTTGTAGGTTCAAACAGCAACTACTTTATTTCAACTCTTACCAGCACTGCATGCGCGCTTTTCCGCCAACGCCACCCATGCGGCCTTCTCCCGGGACACACTACACACCAACGGGAGAATCCTCCTCCGGAAATCCCTCCTCCGGCACTTCCCCAACCAATGGGAACTCTCCAGGAATCCTCCCGAGAACTCCAAAGTAGCCGGCACCGTGGCAGCAAGAGCCGCCCCTTTGCCTGACAGTAAAGGTCAAATATACAATACAATCAATCCAGCATCACAGCAATTATATATAGCTTAACTCAAATCATCATCTCAATGGTTCGCTGGCATCAACTTTCAAAACATTCCCTCTGGCAAATGCCAGGCGTCATTCTGATCCGCTGTGGCTCTCAACACAAGACAGAGAGACCTGTTGATCTCTTGAAGAAGTGAGAGCATATATGTATCTCTGAGATGTCTAAAGACCATAGTCCAGTTGTGGAAAGGGAATGAATGAAGCTGCCACAACCATCAGAAGACCCAGGCTGGTTCTGTAGGACTTGGGCAAGGCCCTCCTGGATCCTCAGCTGCTCATTTGTGAATGAGAGGGACTGTGATATGCTAAATACACAAGACAGTGGAAACACTGTGGGACATTGCCTGGGAGGTTGGAAAGCAATGCACCCATGTGCACATACTTGCATGCATGCACATTTGAACATACACACAGAATATATGGCCATGAGCAAGGAGGGAAGCTTTGATGAGATCACATTTTATTTCTCCTGTCCAGGACTGGTTCATGGGCAAGTATTCAAGTGAGTAAAGTTTTCCATGGCTGGGCTCCTTCTCCCCAGCCTCCCTCCTGTGTCTTACTCATAGAGCTGCTCAATGCAATCAGCTAGGAGACCTCCACTGGGGTACACCGAGAGACTACCTAGATAGGCTCCTTCCACTTTCTATTGTCCTCTCTCAAAAACTGCCAGTCCTGTGAACAGTTTCTCCAAAGTCTCCAAACTTCAAAGTCCTCTAAAGTTGTTTCACTGAGAAATTCATCTGGCAGACTAATTAAAGCTAAAGATGACTGACAAAGTAGAGAGAAAGATAATTGAACAATTAATCATAGCATAATGAGGACTATGATGAGGGAGGCCCCAAGAAGGGGAACCTAAGAGTACAAAGGCTCCCTATAGGCAGGGGATTTATGCTGGACCAGAAAGGGCAGGAGGAGCTATGGAAGAACATGAGAGGACAGAAAACAAAAAAAGAGCCATTGAGTAGAAGAAAACATGGCACGTCCTGATGGTGACAGGGTGGGTGTCACTTTTGCCTTAAATTTCTACCTCCTAGTTCTGGAGCCACACTGAAGTCAGGACCCCCAATATCTCCAGAGATGGTACTGTATGATGTTGGTCTGCCAGAAGGTCACGGGGAGCTTCCTGAGAGCCTTACTCCATTGGGGCTACAGAAGTACCATAGATTGGGTGGCGTAAACAATAAACATTTATTTTTCACAGTCTAGAGGCTAGGAAGTCTGAGTCTAAGGACTTGAAGATCCACTGTCTGGTGAAGGCCCCTTATTGACGCACAGATGGGCCCATCTCCTCTCTGTGTCCTCTTGTGACAGAAGCAGAAAGAGAAAACAAGCTCTCTTGTGTCTCTTATAAGGCTACTCATTTCCATTCGTGAGTGTTCCCCCCTCCTGATAGCATCTAATTTTAATTAACTCCTGAAGGCTTCACTTCTCAGTACCACCACATTATGGGATAGGGCTTCAACATTTGCATTATAGGGGACACAATCATTGAGTCCATAACACTGAGTCAAGGAGCTATCTGGCTGCAGAGCAAAACTTAGTACATAGAAAGCATGATAAGGTGGGGCCAGTGCTCACGATGCATCCCAAGGAGCAAGAGAAATTTACTGCACAAGCCGAGATCAAATTTCAGGACTTGTGGAATGTGTCTTGCATCCAGAATGCAGCCCTTGTTACCTGTCTTCAGAAGGCTGACTAAGAGACATCTCCACAACCATCACCAGCCTGGATCCAGGCCAACAAGGCAGGTATCCACTCCTCCCCTCAAGCCTGCTCTTCAGATTCTGGCATTTCAACGTACATCAGGAAGGGTGCTATGGAGAAAGGAGCAAAAAAGAAAGATCCAGCCCCTATTCTCAAGGAGCTTGGAGTTAGCAAAGGCAACAGTCAAGCCAGTGACAAAGCAGTGAGTGAGAAGCACCAACCTGGACACAAGGCAGGTCCCCTAAGCTGGCTCCTGGGGTATCTATAGTGATCACCAAAGATTGAGAGATCCAGCATCTAGTCCACAACAGCCCTGCTTCTCCCAGAGTCTCCAAAGAGTTTCTGGGACCTTCTTGAGCCGGGAATCACTGCCTTTGACCCTGAGAGCATTGGGGTCCAGAGTACCATGAAGTGTTAACACTCCCATCTCTATTTTGTTTTCCATCATCAAATGGACAATAAACTCTTGCAGCCAAGGACTGGGTAATGTATTTTTCTTCATCTGTCATGGAGTTAGGCACATATCAAGTGCTCTATAAGTCTTTGTTGATCTGGAATTAATTGGTTCCATTTGTTTAGTCATTGACCTTCAGTGGTTTACAGGGGAAGCCAAGTATCACCTGGTCAGTATCGTTCAGTAGCAAAGCTATCAGTAGGCTTTGATATCAAAGGATGCTTGCTTTAAATTTTAAATCTTCCACTCACACTCATGGGACTTTGGGGATGTTACCTAAACCCTCTCAGTCTAATGGTTTTCAAAATCAACTTTGGAATAATGTCTCTTCCCAGTGCTATATGAGGATTAAATATGAAAATGCACTCAGATGATTTTGAACACAGTAGGGTCTCAGTGAGTATTTATTCCAAATAGTAGAGGTAGGAAAGGTAGGCTGATCTTCTAGTGTGTGTTAGGCGACTGGCTAAAGAGCTTCACAGGCTTCATCTCTTTTAATCATCTTGTTGTTCTTATACCTTTGGGTCAACTGTCACTCCAAGTTAATAGGAGAGAAAATGGAGTCCCAGAGAGTTCAAATCATGTACTCAACAACAGGCACTGGTCCACGGTACCCTTGCACTCTATGCCAATTCTCTCCCACGCCAGAGCCTAAGTTCTAATCACAACCTTGTTTTCTCACATATGGTCTCCAGCTTTCCTATAGTGAGAGAGTCAAGATCATGAAAGTCATGCAAATTGCACAAGGTCACCGCTGATTGCTGGCCTCGGTGCCATGTTGACGCATGCGTTCCAGTAAAAGGACCGTCTCATCATCATTAGGCAACAGGATCCCCAATGTCTCTACTCCTTTTGATAACTGAAAATGGTGTGAAATGAGAATCTATGAAAAGTTCCAACAATGCCTGATGCCATTGTTTCAGTCACCAGTGACTTACTGTTCTCATTCACAACCTCAGAGGAAGGAGGGAAAAACAAAATCCCAGCATGTTCCCCACCCGACACAGAATGTCCCCCAGGAAGGCTCAGAGATGTCAGAAAACATACTTGGGTTCTACAGTCAGCATGAGAGTAAGGTGCTGTGTGGTCTAGCTCCTGTCCTTGCCATATTCTGTCAAAGTCCATAGTTTGCAGGTCATACCCATGAGGCCATCTAGACTGCCCCCCAGGATCTGAACCAGCTGTCAGAGTTAAAGAAGCTCAGAATTAGAGCAAAGCTCTATTGAACAAATTGTTGGGAATGCACTGAAACTTCCATATGCAACAGCCTCTCATTTAGCGATCGCAATACATCCATGGAAAACGAAAGATAACAATTTCATATTTAAAAACAGCAAGCCTTAATAATATGCCAATAATCATAATGGTAATGTGAATATGTTCCTCTAGCCCGTTGTTCTAACTCCCTCCAACTCCTTCTCAGGGGATAATATCCACTCTCCCTTATTCACAATCCTCCTCCTCTCTTTGTAGCCTTGTCCTGGTGGGGTGGATATAAGAGATAGACAGACATTTTTGGAGAATCCATTCTTTATCAAGAACAATGTCAGGAACTTATTCCACATATGTTGGGTTGCTCCTCACAAGACTAGATACCGCCGTTTCCTTTCTACAGATAAGAGCAATGAGGTTTGTTGATTATAAGTGATTCACCTAAAGAGTACATCTTGTGAGTGTCCAGTTTCTTGGATCTTCTTCCCATGAATTTTCTACCATCTGGGAGAGAAGCTAATAAAAAGGTAAGAAAAAAATCCCCGCCCCCCCAAAAAAAATTAGTTAGAGCTGGATGATTCACCAACCGTATGATACAGCCTTCATGGTCATGCTTTTCCACTAATATGTCTCTCTGTCCAAGGGTGAAAAAAAGAAACAGTAAGTGTGTATTTTAAAAGTCCACTTGTGTTAAGAAAGATGCAAGTAGATTTAGATGATAGAGAAGGTTGCTGGACTTATTTGAACTGAACCCCTGATTTGTTGGTTGATTCATTCATTGTTTGTATTCGTCGCTTGCTTTGTACTAGGCACATGTTAAACCTATAGACAGGAGCATCTTATGTATAAGTGCCTCGTCCAAAGTAGAAACTCACCTATTCCTTTGAAAACAAGGAAGAGAAGAACAGAGGAAATAAATGAGATTTAGTCCTTGTCCTCAACGTGCTCAAGGTCTAATATTAATCTGAAAATGAATCAATGAAAAATAGTAACTACAATTATTAGATGTCAGAATTGATGCGAGCGAAAGGAAATAGAGGAATGTTGTGCAAGGGTTCCCAGAAGGAGAGAGGGACTTCCAAGTTGAACCTAAGTGGGAAGTTGCAGGAATATAGATGTCCTGGACAGTCGTATGTAAAGTGCCAAGGTTTGGGAATCTCTTTAGGAGTTCAAGTACCTCACGGAGACTGCAGTGTAGATGGTGGGTTGATATGTGGGTGTGCCTGCAATCACATTGTTGGGGGAAAGAGATGAGCTGAAGATATTGGCAGAGGCTGGGCTTTGCAGAATCTTGAAATAGTCTAAAAATATAGACTTCTCAGAAGAGCAGGCTATGGGAGGACTTTCAGCAGGAACAACATACTGTCTGTCTATCTTGATTTCTCTGTTTTGCCTAGAATTGATCAGAGCCGTTGAGACTGGGAGCAGAGGGACTAGGTAAGACAGCGCTCCTACAATTCAGGTGGGAAATATTGGCAACCTAAGGAAAGACAAGTTCAGTTTCAAAACATCCCATAATCCAAATTGGTAACTGGAGATCATCAAGATTCTGGAGACTTAGCAGAGAATTTGATGCCAGAATTCATAGTGTAGCCTCCATGTGGTGTACCTTTGTGGACCCAGCTTTAATTTATTTCAAATAGTTAACTATAACAATATTAATTCCCTCTAATTACATAAATCTTTTAAATGATAAAGTGTTTCCCCTTATCTTTAACCCAATGTCTGCTATCCAGTAAGTATTCAATAAGTGGAGGCCCTGACCTGATTCCCCCAATTATCCTTCAGATGAGCAACAGAGCTATGGTCAATATCTCCTTTCCCCGGGAGGTGGAGAAATTCAAGTTAAGAGAAGTTGAGAGCCTGAGGGTCCAAGAAAATCACAAAGCCAGGGATGAAACTAAATCCCATGTCCTTTTAGCCAGTGTTCGACCTCAAGGCTGCCAATGCTCCCTGCATACTGTTTTCCAATCCCAAAGAAAGAACTTGGTGGACTCAACAGAGAGGTTTTGACCATTTATGTCAGGACACAGGGGTGCGCCCTGCCTCTGAGCTGGGGAAGCATACACAGGATATAGACAGTGTGCCCATTGTACAGATGGCCTTTCAGGTATTTCATGAGTAAATCCTTTACTTTAGAACCAAGGTCACTCTGCTCAGATCCTCTCCTAAATACTGAAGATAAGGGAAGTGGCCAGATTCCCCTTCCCCATTTCCCTCCTTAACACAGAGACCTTCTTCCATCTCTGCAAGCTTTCCTGGGCACTCATTAGTGTTTCACCCAACAGCTGGGTGTTCTACCGCCCCCCCCAACCAGTGTTGGGAGGCAAGTCATAATTCTTGGGATTTATGAGTATTTTAAGGACAGTTTGGGTTTTCCAAATAATGCTGAAAAGCAGGATTTGAACGCAGGGTACACAAACACAGGTTGGGGGAGGCAGGAAATTGAAATACCTTAAGGGGGCAGAAAGACACTGGGGTCTTTCTTTCATGGCTCAATAACTTCAGGTCACACTGACCCACTGGCTCTGTATGTGCTAAATCAGAGCTGTGCATGTTTACTCCTACTGAACAAACAAGCGTTCTGGTCATTGTCCCTGCTCACATCCCGTTTCCCACCAGCCCCTCCATATACCAGAAGCCAGTCTTCACGACTGGCATGTGCTGAGCCAGCTCTGGCAGACAGCTGAGATTTCTGAGGGGTCTGAACCACCAGCCTCTGTATTCCAGGATGACTCCCCCGTGAATGGCATTAGGAAAGACAGATGGCGAAATCCATCTTTCTAGCTCCTGAAAAACCACATCCTGCCAAAATGCTCTTGGCTCTGGATCCTAGCCCTTCCCTCAGTCTCCCTTCCTGGACCAGGTGGAGATGAAGTCAGCCTCTGGCTCCTCCAGCTCTTGGGCCACTCAGCTCAGCCCACAGCTCTCCCACACCAAGCGAGGGGAATGGCTGGTCACTAGGACGAGGAGAAGAGGCAGAAGCAGAAGGAACAGCGAGCACAGTGAGAGCCTGCCCTGGCTCCTCGTAGTGGACATTACTGCTCACCCATCCCTTGCCCCGTACTTGGAGGATGCTGCACCGTCAGCTTCTGCATCCTGGCATCCTGAAACTTGGCCAACGAAACCTGAGCACAAGCAATGTGCATCCCTCCTAGCGGCAGCTTCTAACAGTCAACGTGTGGTTGCTGCCTTCTGTTCTCTCTGCCAATGTTCCAGACCAAGGCTGCTCAATCAGCGTGGTCCCAGCTGAGGCAAGGGGAAGTGGAAGAAAGCCACAGCTGAGCCATGTGGCATGGTGGAGAAATAAACCTTGTGGTTGCACAGTGGGGCTTGGGGCTCATTCGTTACCTAGGCATAAATCCAACTCTCCTGATGGAGGTCACTTTAGTTCTCCTTCTCCCCAGGGTGGGCTATGCTCTCCTTCTCTGGGTTCCCTCTAATAGCACCTATCTTTTTCTATATCATCATACTTATTTCAGCATATCAGAACATGTATTTTTTGGATATCTGTCTGCCAGATCTCTGACCTTCTGTTTCTTAATTTGTATCTATGTGGTTCCCAGCATACGGGCATGTTTGATAAATAAATGCACATTGAAATGAACAGAATTTATTTATTCTTGCAATGAATGTTTCATGTTATCCCATCTTTGGGCATGATATTATATTCTATGCTTGGAAGAAATAGGAAAATAACTCACATACCAATGTGGCCTCCCTAAAGCTCCCAGAACAGCTGGGTTGCTACAGAAGATGCTTTGTCAGTTGGTTAAACTATCCCCCATTGCCAGTGACATGATCCCTCACCTGCCCCATCTATTGAAGCTGAAAAAGCAAGCCAGAGTGGTGACGTAATTTAGTTCTGGACAATGAAATCTAAGGGGAAACTTACTGGGTATTCTAAGGAGACTTCTGCTCTTTGGATAAAAGAATTGAGGTTAAGTCGTGTTGCCCATCCACCCCCCTTCTTTCTGACTTGAATGTGAATGAGATATCCAGAACTGTGACTGCCACTTTGAGATGATTATGGAGGAAAAAAAAAAATTCAATCCAGACACCAGCCTTGACTTTCAAGGCCCGACTTCTTGACAGGTGAGAACTACAGCCTCAAAGTTGTTTCTTCCACTGTGGATCAGATTTTCTGTCACTGGTGACCAGGCACATCCTAACTGATACCAGCAAATAAGTGATTTATTTCTGGAACATCAATCTTTGCCATCTTTCTTTATTACATAACTCCAACTGACCCATCCAGGCTCTGCTCAGTCTCTACACCCCTCCTGAAGGTCACTTTGTATATCAGAGCACAAGTCCTAGATCCCTTAATTTTCCATGAAGGACTGGGTATAATATCCCTACAATTAAATACTAGGGATAAATTCTGTTCCAATTTTTTTTCTATAGATGTCCCCTAACTAATCCATTCTCTTTGGACTGCATATATTTTAAGATTTCCCCCCACTTGAACTTGAGAATTCCTCTGTTGACTACTGGGACCTGACAGTAACCTGGGACCAACCTGGGACACCAGTTAGACACGGGGTCTGCAGGGTCAATCTCATGCTTCATGTTGGTGAATATCTTCAGACCTAAGAGTCATCTGTGGGGAACGGGTTTATTTGTACAGACTGGAAAACTTCTACATATTTATCCCAGAATCATCTATCAATGGTTCTTCCCCTTGACACTGAAGTTGTACTAAGTGTGTAGGCATCTGGTTTGGCTTCGGTGAGGGCTGTCAAATACACTGTCCCCTAGCCCAGCAAGCCTTCTACTCCCCACTAGCTGGGCCTTCCAAAAAAAAATCACATGCCTCCTTGTGTAAAATGATGTTAGAGACCCAGGACCTGGGCTCAAATCCCTCCCACAGTAAGTATTGAACAAAAAAAGAATAGCACATTAGAAGGGGAGCATAAAGACAAATTCCAGGCCTTTGTGCATGGAGATCATGCTGTTATCTAGGGAAAAAGAGTAACCTATAACCTCAAAAAATCAGACCTCAAATGTTGGCTCCACAACTTACTACTGCGTGGTCTCTGAAAGGTTAGAGAACCTCACCACATCTCAGTTTCTCATGCAGAAAATGGGGGTTATAAGTGTACTTACTTCATAGTTTGCAGTGAGGATATGTTAAGTTCATACATACAAAATGCTGAGCATATTATCTGGCATATAGCACTTGCTCATTAAAAGTTAGCTGGCACTGTGAAGCTACAAAGATAGAGGTACATTAGTCGGTCCCTAGGATCAAAGTCGGGGGCCTCTGTCACACTTTTTAAAGTGAAAAACTCATGCAAGTTAACAGCCGAGAGGAGGTACCAGGAAACATAAAAGCACAAAAGTCAATGAAAACTAGATTGGTCAAAATACAATTCTGAAAGCCAGATTTGTTAACTCATGGGAAAAATCTCTGGCAGGTGATCAAGTAACTCAATTTGGAGAAATAATTAGACTCAGACTGGAAACAAAATGACTAAAAGGAAACAAGGGTTAGTTTGGCCTTGTAGTTAGGAGCGCTTTCTCACTGCACCACGCATTTTCCCTGGGAGGAGCTCAGTTTAGGAGGCTTGGTCCCCTCCACGGAGAAACCGAACAGCTGCTCTTCATTTTCAATTCCTGTCAAGGAAGTTGGATGCGAGAAGCTGAGGCAGGAATGCGAAGATGTGACAGTGAGAGAGGCCACATTCACTAGGGGGCCGTGGAAATGAGGTAAACGCAGAGGCATCCGTGATTTCCAGACTGAAACGTAAATTAGGAAAACCTCAATGTGATGAATTGTCTTACTCCAAATACACATTTCCTGCTTCAGCTTGGAACCGGTTAAGGTGCATCATGGCTGTGTGGGCTGAGTGCGTAGGTCTGAAACCTGGATTGGGACCCTACTACCTCCAGCTAACTTGCTGAATGAGTTTGAGTAAATGTCTTCCCCTCTTCAATTGCTACCAACTCCAAATGAATGAGTTGGGCCCCTCAAGTTCCTTCCAGATGTAGATATATAGTATACATGACCATGAAGAACAATAAGTAACCAACTATTATTGTGGTCTTGAGGACTCCAATTAATGACACCCCCTTTTTTCTCCTCCCATCCCCAAATTCAGAACCAACTGCAGAAGTTGAAATTAGAGTCATCTTTGAATGAAGGAATCAGAGCGTCAGCTTCCTTAGGTAAAAGCTTGGTTGGAGACCATGGTGTAGGTATGTGAAGTTGTGTGCTTTCCAAGACCGCAGTTGAAATTAACATTGGAAACACCAAGTCCTCATGTCCTCCCCCACCTCCACCAGGCAGACCCCGGAAAAAAACAGACCAGAGCACAGCCCCTAGGCAGGCAGCTACAGAGTGGTTGGTGGAGCCAGCCAAACAGCGGTTTCATAAAGAAACACCAAAGGGCTTCTTATTTTATGGTATACTTAGTGCTTGGAAAAGTCATTGCACTTGGTGCTACAGGGCAGGATTATTGTTCATTTGGCTACTTTTTAGTTGAGGGGCCATGGGCATATCATAGCCCCTCTCTGATCTGCTTCCTTCTTCTGTTAAAATCGTGGAGGATAAGACCTGTAGACGGCTGTCTTAGCCAGCTTTCAAACATCAGTGAGACAAAATGCCTGAGGGAAGGTTTAAAAAAAAAGTGTGAAAGTAGGAAAAATCTATTTTGACTTACAATTTTGGAGACATCAGTCCATGGCTGCTTGGCCCCACCACTATGGACCTCCAGGAGGGCAGAGTATTATAGCAGAAAGGGTTTGAAGAGGCAAAGCTTTTCACTTCAAGGGGGCAGGAAGCAAAGAGAGAGAGAAAGGAAGAGGCAAGCAACAAGACCTAGCCCTCCAGGACATGCCCCCCGGGGACCTACTTCTGGCAACTAGACCCCAGGCCCCACCTTCCAGTGGCCCATTAAGTTATGAATTCATCAACAGATTGATCCCTTGGAAGGTCAAAGTTCTCAGGATCCAATCACCTTCCTAAAGCCCCACCTCTGAGCGGCTGCACTGGAAACCAAACCTTCCACCCATGAGCCTCAGAGGGACATTCCAGATCTAAACCATGACAACAACCGGAGGGTCTGTGCCCCCTCGTCTTTCTCTGAACAGCCCTGAGCACTTTCTATTTTTGTACGCTGTTATTTCATTTGGTGCCAGTTGATGAAGGACCCTTAAAATCAAGCAACTCATCCTAAATAAAGCAGGGGGCGGGGGGATGATGGATGCTTAGGATGCTAGTGAACTGCTGGCTGTCAACTTGATCTTCTTTGCAGCCTAAATTGATTTGATTAAAGAGAAGATAAGGGTCCCTCTTACCCCCAGGTCTGAAAAAAGAGCTCTTTACGCTAAATCGGCAGCTGTAAGGAGTTTAAACTTTCCTCCTGCTTAAGAGTTTTTCCAAAGTTTGAAAAGGCTAAATTAAGTCAAAGTGTGTCCTCATGGAACATTCAAGAGGAATGATTTCCATCACACAAGTACTGCTAGGAGAGCATGGTTTCTTTGCTCCTCAAGGAAATGTCTAGTAAGAGGATTTGGAAACAGGTAAAGAGGAAACAGAAGACGGGACTGGAATAGAAATAAGGTCCATGGAAGGTCACTTTGAAAGCCACTAATCAGCTTGGAGTGGGAGTTGGCTGAGACTTAGCATTTCCTGCCCACACACAGGAGCCAGCTCTCCAGTCCCCACAGGGTGTAGAAGCCATCTGAGTCCCCTGTGGGAAGCTAAAGATGTCAGGGACAGAGAAGGAACGGGGTGGTCCAAGAAGAAGGATGGAGCAAACCAATGTGAAGGAGGACTGCACAGGAACAACCTGATAAAATCAGCACCAGGAAGATGGCCGCGGAGTTTAGGAACAAGAAGACTGTGCTGAGCTCCATGGGAACAGACCCAGGGAGGAGGGTGAAGGGGAGAAGGCTGTGTTAAATGAATTGATAAGTGTCGAGGAGATGAGGAGAGGTGGTGAGTAGGAACGCAGCCAGATGGGTGTAACACAGCCTGACACAGAGTGTGTAATCAGAAACATGGAGGAAAGAAGAAAGAATGAGATAAAAGACAAAAAGGAAGGAATGTATACCCCAGGGCGAGAAGAAAGCGTCCTGCAGAGGATGGAGAGGCTAAGGTTTCTACAGACTCCTTTAGGTAAATTGATAGTTATGTATTATTCAACAACATGCATCCATGAGTTAAATTACAAACCAGAGGGAACAACCAAGAGACAGGTCCCCTCCCTTTGGACAGGTTCTTTGCCTCTTTTTGGCACATTTTCCATTCAGCCTAAATATTTATGCAGACGGCTTTACTAGGATCTGTACCCTCCCTTTGAAGGGATGTTAGCAACATGACCAAGAACCAGAGAGAAATGATAGTGAACGTAGAAGGTGGGGCAGGGGGATGGCCATGCTGGGCCAGAGGCTCGGGCACTGCACTTTCCAGAGAGAGGTTGGGCGGAGTCTGGTCTCGTGAGAAGGAATCAAGAGCAGCACCTCCAGGTGGGCAGGGAGAACGGTTCACCTGTCAAGAGCTCTGACTTTCCCTGTGCATTCCTGTCCTGGGGACCCACAGATGCAGTGACGGGACATGATGGGAAAGCCCTTCTCCACCTGACTGCCATCTATCCACTGTGACCTTGTCTGTCTCCTTCTCCATCTCTTCCTTTAAAACTCCAGTCTCCCACCCTGACTTTCCCTCTTAGTCCAGTTCACCGCTCTAGCTCCTCATTCAAGATACTGCTCTGTTGTTTTTTTTTTTTTTTCTTCTTCCTGGGAAATGCTTACCACAGATTAAAAGGCATTGATCAAAAGGCATTCCCTTAAAGAGACCTTCCCTGACCACCCTTTTTAAAATAAACCCTCACACCCACATCACTTTGTCAAACTCCCCTACACGACTGCTACTTTGAAAGGGACTTTGTTTAATAGTGTGCATTACGTCTCTCCCCGTGGACTGAGGAAAGCTGTTCCTTCATTACTGCTACATCCCTTACCACCTGAAAGAGCACCTGGCACAGAAGAGGTGCCTACTAAACATTTGTCATCTGGATGATATCATTAATTTGATTGAATCAATTAACCCTCCAGGAAGACCCCTCTAATTTCCCTGGCTGGACTAGGTGCCCCCATCTGGCTCTTACACCCCCTGGGTATGTATTACATATGATTCTATAGCGTAATAAAATAGGCCATTGTCACGAGTAACTCTCCAGCTTGTTGGTAAGTTCCTGAAGCTCATGAACTATGGCTGATTACCTCTGCATCTCCAGGGTCTCACCTGCCACTGGTGAAGACTGAACTGAAAGGGAAAGGCTTGACAGAGCAGATGCTAATAGCCATCAGCCAGAAAAGCAGGAAGGGAACAAAAGGTAGACCCCTGGGTCTGGTCAAGTACTTGCCTAGAGGATGAAGACATAGTCTGCCATGTATTACATTATTTTAATTGACTGGAAAAATACAAGAAGCATCCATTCTGTTATGGGCCAGGCTATATGAGCAATGACCACACAGACTCCATTTTGCCCTGAGACTCCCTATCATGTAAGAAATTCTTCTCACCTCTGCACCCATCAACAGGTGTTTAGCAAAGCATGTTTGGCAACATAAAATGGCAATTCTTATACAATATAAAATTGTTTGATTTTGGTTCCCATTTTTCTTGGACCACGTACCCTGTCAGAGAATGATTGTCTAGATGTTAGTAACTATTCTTTAACTTGTACTCAAATAGGGTCATTTTGATCCACTTCCTCTTCTGCTTATGATTTTAGATCTCATGATGTTTGTTTATGGTTTTGGATCTTAGCAACAGCCATTTATGATTAATGTACTGGCATGATTTTCTTATAGATAAAAGGTGTACTCAAATCCTTGGAGGGGGTCAAAGGGTGTAGACAGCCTACACTTTGGCCCTCGAGTTGGTAAATCCGGACCACCAGCTGGTAAATAAAGATGGTTCGGTCTCCTGCTTTAAGATCACCTTGGTGATTTATTGCAATCTCACCATAACAATTCAGAGAGGTGGGCTGCTCAGGAAGAGCATTCTGAACTGAGGGTCAACCTACTTTTATTCTGGATCTGACCTTAGTGTGAATGGGAGCAACACCCTTCCCTTCTCTTGGTCCATTCCCTTGGACGCAGTGAGAAGACTGGACTATGGGATCTTAAAGGCCATTCCAACCCTGACATCTCAAGACTCTACAGACCTAGGACAGTGCAGTGGAGAAAGAAAAAAATCTATATATCGCATAGCCCTTCTCTCAAGATGCGACCGTGCAGACTTTCGAGATAGATCCACTTGGCTTTGTACAGAATCCGGAACTTAGGAACTTAGAAAAATTTGTTAATCTATCTAAGCCTCCATAAAATGGAAATAGTCATTTCTAACTGCATGCTTCTTACATGACAGCTTGCTCTGCATCTCTTCCTCATATATCCCACAGCTGGCCTTTCAGCCAAGCTGACTTGAGAACCAGAAGATTTTTATAAACACCTTCCTGGCAGTGCGGATCTCTCAAGTGCTGCAGCTTTAGCTCACCCAACCCAGGAGAAGACAGCCTCTCTCCTGGGGACAAAGTGCTCCATGGCTCCCCTTTGATGCCGCTGAGTTTCTCTATTTGTGTCACCCATGAAGACTCTTGAGCCCTTCCTTGTGCTAGAATTCCATGGTAAACATTTCTACAGATGACTTACTGCCTGTCATAACTTTCTGTTGCTCCCTTTCCAGAAAGGATTCCTACAGAATGAGGTCAGTCACTTACTAACCATGACTTCCATTTTTTCTTTTTTTTTTTTTTTGCCCCTTTTGGTCTTGCTTTTCAGATGCTGAGCAATTGCCTCGGGTTGCGTCAATGGGTCACTTCCAGCAGCTGCGAGAGGAAAATATTCCAGCAGCCCAAGACAGAGCCCAGAGGATCCGCACGATGAAGCACAGATTCCAAATCCAATCAGAAGCCAACGGGGAAATTCCAAGCTAGTAGGTACAATAATTATGGAATGGAGTTAATGAGAAGTTCTTCTATGTGTTACTAAAAGATTTAGAAGTGGACGATATGCAAAGGGGCTGGCCCTCTCATAAAAGTCCTTCCTTCTTCAGTTCCAGGAAGATGTTTCTTCCCATGCTTCTGAAATGCCGGAGACCCCTAAAAGAATTGAGCTAAGCACACTATGAAGTACACATAACCTCTGCTGGAGCGTTGGGGGCAGCTGCCTCTGTCCAACCTCATGGGAGCACAACCAAGGTCCTTCACGTAAACACTCTCGGTATTCTCAGGAGGATCACTGACGTCTCATGTGATCCCAGAGTGGGCACACAGGCATGTGCTCACCCTCACAGGCTCAAGTTACTGAATTCTGAATAAATTTGCTAAACCCCTTTATCTTTCATTTGACATGTGAAATGCATGATGGTTGCTAAAGTCAAGATTTATAGCTTGAATGAAAGACTTGGCCAACCCTGACATAGGAAGCGGCTCCTAGTCCCATCTCCAGTAGATAATCACTTCCCTATGGTCTCTTACTGCAGTAACATTTTGGAAATAGCAACAGATGAACTTCATTTCATTTGATCAATCAATCGTCTATTCAGTTATTTGACAGGACTGTACTGTGCCCCTAAGAGAACATAGGTTCCGAAGCTGTACTCCATGAATTTCAACAGAGCCTCCTGAGCAAGGCACCTCACCTCCTACAGGCACAGTTTCCTAAGTCTTCACAGGACAATCAGAACAAAACCCACTTCCTCGGGTTGCTAGGAGGATTAAGAGTCTATATATGTAAATTACTAGGCACTAATTGAGTAGAATCTCAATATATGTTAGCTATTATTTCTGGCAGTAGTAATAGTATAGAAATTCTGAATAGTAGTGAGACAACACTGATAGTATAATAGTTTAGTACTAGTATTACTAGCAGTGTGGTAGTAACAGTAGTATGAGAGTACTGATAGCATAGTCATGCAATAGTAATAGTGGTAATAGGCAGGAGTGATAATATATTAGGAGCTGCAGTATCACAGGATAGTGGGAATGATACAGTAACAGAGAAGCAATGGTGCTAGACATATCATGATAGCATAGGACATAGAGTTAGAGCTGTGGGAGTAGAAGAAGTCATCGTACTGAAGCACGGAGGTGATGCTGGTAATATTTGCCAGGAGCCATCTACAAGGCCCTCCCCCCCCTTGCCATCAAGGAGCTCCTAGTCCCTGCCCCCATCCGACTCCCTGTCTGAAATGGAGGGAGGCTTCAGAGAGCCCTAGAGCATTGCCTGCATTGCACAGGAAACTAAGAAAAGTGAAGTGGCCCCACAGGACCACCTGAAGAATTCACGTCCAAGTTTGCCCTCAGACCCTGACACCCTTCCTCTCCCTCCTTGCCTTTTTCACGGACGATAGGGCCATTGCAACCATGTATGAATATCATTTCATCATGGACACACACACACACACACACACACACACACACACACCTGTACAGATCTGCTCTGCTCCAAGTGCATGCGCAAGTGAAGGCTTCCCCGACCTGTCGTGTGCTTGTGTGACCCCTCTGCTTTACAGACACTGCCTTTATTTTTTTTTTCAGTTGTCAATGGACCCCCATTTGGTTTATTTATATGTGGTGCCAAGAATCCAACCCAGTGTCTCACACATGCTGGGCCAGCACTTTGCCACTGAGTCGCAATCCCGGCCCCAACACTGCCTTTCTTGAGAACTCGTACGCATTTGATTTTGAGACTCATCTTCTTTTTAAAAATATTTCCTCTCCTAATTATCCCCTCTCTCTTGGCTCCCAGGCAGTATTAGGAAAGCCCTCTTCCTTTCTCCTCTGATCCTTTACAACAAGGTTTATCCTAGCACAATGCAGGGATTTATTTTTAGGTAGAAGCATTTTTTTAGGTACAAATACCTATTCATTTAATCCTCCTAAGAACCCCTGTGAAAATTCTTAAGATTCATTTTTTCTTGTCTGTTTTCCAAACCTTAGTCTGTTTCAAGAATAACTATTGAGCACCCACTCTGTGCTATGGATTAGGCACATAATTGGAGTGAGATCGCCTTCCTCATTCTCAAGAAGTTAAGGGGCCATGAGAGTTCATGGAAGGGGCACAAGCCCAGCATCAGAGCAGGTGACAGAGTGGGCTTCCTAGGAGAGGTGACATCCACATTTGGACTGGAAGAGTGAGTGAGATGGTTGAAGCAAGAATGGAAAAATATTCTTGGTGGAGAGAAATGCATGATCAAAGACAGAAGAAAATTGGTAGGGAAAGTTGGGGTCTGGGATTGGGAGAACAGCAGTGTCAGGAGGGAAGGGCAGTTAAAGATGAGGCCCCAGAGAGAGGCCAGGGCAGCAGTGCAGTGCTCCGCAGGCTGTGTAACTCAGTTGTTGAGTTTGACAGACCAGGGGCTCCTCAAGAATGGGATTTTATCTGACTTGCGACTATGTCCTTCATACCCAGCAAAATGGCCAACCCAGAGAAACACTCAGCAAGTATTTTTCAGATGAGTACATGATCAATGAATAAAAATAAAAGTACTTTGAATAAACTCCCGTCCTTTTTATTTTTTCTTGAGGGGAGAGACGGGGTGGGGGAGTCTGTTATTTCAGGAGGATAATGTCATCCCCAAATGCTGTAAGTACAACCTCTTCAGGGCTGAGCGAGTATAAAACACAATCTACATGGCTTTTACATGAAGAATTGCTCAAGATATTCAGTTTCCTGGATCTGGAGTGAGGAGTATGTTTGGGGTTTTATAGATGGGTGGAAAAAAAGGCAGATTCCAGAGAACCATCAAATCATGCTGAGCCCAAGTGATAAGAAAATTTCCTAAAGTAGGAAAAACATTGAAAAAAATTTTTAGAAAATACCCAAAGTACACTGATCATCCTAAAACCATGCTTTCTTGATTAGGAACCAAATAAGAAGGAAAAAATTTCCTCTGTGCTAATATTTCATCATCACTAGCAGCTCAAAACCCAGGGGAACTCAGAATTTGAGGATCTGTGAGTTGGGAGCTGGAAGGACTGATCTCAGAGCATTATCTTGCAGCCAGTTCTCAGGCAAAACCACAGCACAGAGTGTGGGCTTCCGGAACCCTTGTGGAGACATCTCATTCCTGTGGAGCTGCACAGAGGAGACAGGGCTCCCTCAGGGGGTTGGCCCACAAAAGAAAGAGACAGTTAAAGGAAAGAGTCATAGTAGGCACAGTTCCAGACCCCAATCCTGGGGGTCAGAGTGTAAGGACCAGGCTGTCAGGGGCCTGACAATCAGGCACTGCGCAGCACCCTCTGGGCCTCGGATGGTACGTGGTCCACTGAGATCACAGTCCTGACCAACACATGAGGCAGGATAGATACAAAGAGAAGAGGTTCTGTAGTCATGTAGACATAGATTCAAATGCTGGTCCTCCCACTAGACACTTAACCAAGCTAAACTGCAATGTTCTTGCCCCAAAATTTAAAAAGAGAAGAAAAGAAAAATGTCTTTATAAGAACTAAGTCAAATGGTACATTTAAGATAGTTCCCAGCATACAACATAACCTGGTTAAGTATCAGTGTCTGTGCCTTGCTCACTGTCAACATTAGGGTTTTTTTAAATTTCTTTGTTATTCAGTTCAGAGCCCACAGATTTGCCCAAGTGCATATAGGTTAACTGTACTGCTTGCCCCCAGATGAATAAGGATTTCATAACACTTCATACTTGGTGAATGGCTCAGTTTGGGGACAGGAGGAATATACCACACTCATCTGGAAGTGTTTTGATAACCACTTCTCTCTTGGCTTGCAAAAAGGCTTTGATGTTCTTGTGTTTGCATTTTGAAACTTCAGAATCCTAATGGTCTATAGGATAGATTTGGGATCAGTCAGCCTTAAACTCAATTCTTAATTCCACCAATTACTAGCTGTATGACTCTGGAAGGATTACTTAATCTCAGAGATACAATTTCCTGAGCCACAAATGAAAATAATATCTAAAGTCTCAACAGAGGTTATATATTAAATGGATATATAAAATTACATATATGTAAACTATGTATAATTATATATAATATATATAACATATATTATATACATTTTATATATATAATTGCCCAACAGAGGAGATGCTCATTAAATTCTTTCATTTATTCAGCAGATATGCTTCAAGCACCTCCCATGAAGCAGGAGGTATTCTGGGGACTGAGGATGCACCATAAACTAAACAAAACCCCTACCCTCATGAAGCCTGTACTCTAGCAGAGAAGGCAGACGATCAACAGATAAACAGATGCATGCTATGGAGAAAACCAACTAGGACTAACAGGCTGCATGATGATAAAAGAGGTGACACAAGGAATCCTGAAGCAGACTCTTTTCTCCTGTGATCACACAGTTCTCTTTTGAAAGGTCTCCTTCCCTCTGACCACTGGCCTCCAGGAAGGAAGAATAAGGGATTACATTCTGTTGAACTGAGTCATCTGACATCCTTTAAATAAAGCATGGGCACCAATAGAAGAGTATATGGTCACCAACAGGATGGACAGAGTTAGGTGTCGCTTTGGAGACCCTTGGAGACACACAGCTATGCTCTGTCCCTAGGCTTGTCATAGCTGACTTCACCGAGGCGATTCTTGGGGAACAAGTCTTCCCCCACGGAGCAGGCAGTCCTCAATAATGCCATCTTTGTTGCAGCAGAACATCGGCGACCTTGTTCTGAGCTGGGTCCAAGCTGAGGGGAGAGAGTGGAATGGCCAGCTGTGAAAAGATCAATTTGTTTCCAATCCGCTCTTTCTATGGTCAGAGAGGCTGGCTCCCCACACTGGCTGGGTCTGTCAGGGACAGGTGCCAAGTAGGGCAGAGACTGAAGAAATGCACCCCGTTCCCACCGAAGCAGGAGCATTCAGCCTCTGAGTGGAGTGTGTGGCATTAGCCGTTCCCCAGCTCTATTGCTCTGGAGAGATAAAGGTTGGGATAGCAGAGAGGGATGCCTCAAGTCCAGTTCAGAACTAGAACTATTCAAGTCCTGCACTTATTATTCACGTTTGAAAATACCGAATGGTAGCCAGATGTGGGAAAGCAGGTGACCCCCTATACTATGGCTGGGAATGTAAATTGTTATGGGCTCTTCAGAGACCCATCTGCCAGTATGTATGGAAACTGAGTGTGCATAGTTCCTTTGTTGCAGTCAGTCGAAGGAACTTATCCTTCTGATAAAGTCTCCGAAGTGCACCAGGATGAATGTACAAGGAAGGGGTTTGTTGCAGTATTGTTTACCACAGCAGAGGTCTAGACGGCTGAACTCTATGTTGTGGTTAAAGAGAATGAAGTACATGCCGATGTATGTAGAAGAAGAGCTAAGAGAAAGAAAAAACAATATTTGATTTTGTATGCATGTGAAAATCCACTTATTGTATATAAAGTTAACCAACGTATCATGTATATGTCTTCTTATACCTCTGCTTAGACCTCTGTTAGCTCTTACCCTAATCCCAAGATTTGGCAAGAGGACCATGTAGGACCCTCCCATACCTATGGAGGTGTGAGATGCTAGAAATGGATAGATATCATAGATAGATGTAAAAGGATGGAAACTTCATGCTTCTATGAATCTCCTCTGTAGACCTGTGTTCCTGGAGAGGCCATTGGAAGATGGGAAAGGAGTTAGCCATATGTTTTATAATTTTTCCTGAGCACTATTTGAAAGGACAGCTAAGACCATACACACAGAATTATCCGTTCTTCAGTCTTTTCATAATGGATGACCCATTTCCTCCTTTCATAAAAGAGCAGAGAGAACAAATGTGAAGGAAGCTAAGAGCCCCCTAAAAGAAAGAGCAGTTCATGTTCACACAAAAAGAACTTGCTTCCTTCCAGCTCTAAAACATCACGAATTTTTCCATTTGCAAATGTTACCAGCAAAGTCACAATGAGTACCAAATGTTGAAGAAGAAAAAATAAGTAATTCTACCCATTCTGCCACTAATTAGCTGTAGGATTTTGATCAAGTATCATGCTCTCTCACTGGATTGTTTTCCCAGTGAGAAAAGTGTTTTCCAATTCATATTGGCTATACTTCTTTGGACCAGCTCAGAAATGACAAAGGGGTGATAAATGAAGAGCTATAGGGCCCCTTCCTTTCCTGCTTCTCCCAATAACTAATCAATTCACAAAATTTCCTAGAGATCTTTGATGATTCCTCTGAATCCTTCTAGACATGGAACTCTGAGCCATCACGAACACGCCAAATTAATATGTAAAGCAACATTCATTACTTAGCTTTTTTTTAAGGTCCATGTAAGTTCCTGGGGACTGGACTTATGGTGGTTTTGCATTGTTATTTCATCCCTTCTGTCTCTCTGGGGAGAGTTAATTTAAACATAGATAAGACAGTTCTCATAGCAAATTATCAAAAGGTGGTCTGTGGTACCCTGCTAGATACTCAAGAATTTTCCAAGGGATCCGGTTGGCAAAGATAGTTGTAAGTAAAACTTTCAGATCATCAATTTCCATTTGCACTCCTCAGGAATCCGAGGGTAGAAACTCTCTTTACAAAACTTTATGTTTCATGTCATATATACCAAAATGTTAGTCAATGCAAGGTAAGTAGATCAATTGGATACAACTAACGATTGTTATGATAATTTAATCCAGAGGAAATTGCTTCCTGTTCAAACATAATATTTAAAGAACACTGAATAAATTGAATATCAATTTATATGCATGTTTTGTTTCAGGGGAGTATGATAACACAGTCAGTGAAATAAATTCAAATATAAAAATGTGCTACATTACAATAAGCATGTCTGAATGAAATGGATTGGAAATGTGCATTTAAGGGGGAAAAGAAGCTATTAAGTTTTTCACTGTGAAGGAAGATGTTATTGTTACATTTCTTTATGAATGAATGAAATATGATTTTCACTAAATCTATTTAAAAGAGTGATAAAAGTTTTATTTTTAAATAACTATATTTTCAATATGCTTTGCATCATATAATTTGCAAGTATTTTAAAAAACCTGTCATCTTTTAAAAAGTACAAAGTTTTTCAAGATGAGAGGCCACAGTTCTTGAGGACCCTACATTTCACCACAGGGGAATCTTCAACAATTACAATAGGGGGGGATCAAATGGTGAATGTTCAAGGCACCTGACTTGCTGATGGACTAATCTTTGTGAAGAAGAATGGATGACCTGTGCTCTAAGTGTTCCAAGCCAAGCTGGGATGATGACCAAGTTTGCACTAAGTCTAGGCTTTCTTGTTCTTCTGTCAATCTCTGTGCTGTGTCCTTATACTTGGACCCACACTGCCTCTGCATCTTGTTACCTAAACTGCATTAGGAAACTGAAAGAATTTTAAGCCCTGAAACTTTGCTTAGATGTTAAAAAAATAATAATAATGACTTTAAATGCAGAATTTAATGCTGGTTCCCAAGGGTCAACACCTTATCAGGGGAATACAAGCAAAGCAATAAATACTGTATCATTTCCCAGGATGTTTATTCTTCCTCTGACTGGTTCTAGATGCTCTTTAGTCTGAGCCGAGCGCTGAGTACAGATGAAGGCCAGGAGAGTCTGGAAGGACAGGTGCATGCCATACACCCCCTGTTGCTTCAGTTTCAAGTGGGATTCCTTATCCATTGGTTCATTCAGGTAGCCTTACCCAGTCACGGACTCTGAGCCCAGCTCCATGTTAGGGCTGGGGGTTCACAAGGCCAAGACCACCCAGGTTCTGTCCTTGAAGTTCTTTCTGCTACAGTTGATTAAGGGAAAGGCAAATTCATGAACAAATAATTAGGCTATTCTGTAGTAAGTGCTCTTTTATAAGAACAAAGAAAGTGCCAGAGATCAGGGAAGAGTAATCAATTCTTCAAGGGATGGTGATATTTAAGTGGGGTCTCGGTTGGGAAGTGAGAAGCTAGGGAATTCCCTCCATACATCCTGTTGTTCAGACAAATATGATCATGAGATTTTGATAAATAAAAGGTATATTGCAGCTCAAGCTGATGATACAGTTAGCATTTAGTAGGGAAAGCAGGATATGAAGATAAGGAAACCAGCTGGGCATTGGTTATAAAAAAACTTGAAAGCTGTCTTAGACTATTTCAGCTGCTATAACAAAAGGCCAGAGCCTGGGTGGCTTATAAACAACAGAAATTGATTTCTCAGAGTCCAAGATCTAGGAAGTCCAAGATCAAAGCATCAGCAGCTTCAGTGTCTGGCAAGGGCCTGTTTTCTTGTTCTGAGACGAGGCCTCCTGGCTGTCCTCACATGGTAGAAGGAGCCAGGCAGCTCTCTCTTATAAGAACACTAATCCCATCTATGGCAGCTCTGCCTTTGTGACTTCATCACCTCCTAAAAGCCCCACCTCCTGATACCATCCCGTTGGTGATCAGGTGTCAACATATAAATTTGTGCGGGACACAGACATTCAGACATTTGGTGTTTGAGAAGGATTCTTTGAGCAACAAGAAGAAACATGACTAGATAAGATGACAATTTCAGATGACAATTCTAGGTGACTATGCCACAGAAGACATAAGAAAGTACCTATCATAGCACTGGATTAAAAAAAGGAGACTTTAAAAAACTTTTTTTTTTTAATTTTAAAAAGATAAAAAAGAAATCTTGGTTGACTTCTTGACTCCCTTTGCTCTCTCAAAGAAAACGTGACTATGAATCCACAGAATGCAGTGGGTACCGTAAGTGTTTTGTCCCAAGAAGAGAAAATGAATCCAAAATAAAGGAAGAACTATGCATTTGTTTTGTCAGTATTTTTCAGAGGCCTACTCCTTTACATGAGGCTTTATGCGTTTTTTTCTATAATGTATTTGTCAGGAACAATGATCTCCACTTTGCTGATGTAGACCCTGAGTCCCAAGTCACAAGTAAGTTACCTGAGTTTACAAATGCAGACAGCCTGGTTCCCATGCATTCAACCACAGTACTATCTCTCTGTATGTATTATGATGTCTATTTTACTGCTGTGGATTGTTGAGACTAAAAACCAGTAGGTAGAGGACTTCTAGGGATTGACTGCCTATCCTCGACTCTGTCTTAAGTAAAGGCTACTCTGTACTGGGCTCGCAGGCCAAGCACCGAGATGAATGGAGCATTGGCAGTTTCCTGCTGAGGCCAGGCTCACAAAGGAGTGTTTACATCAGAGTGATTGCAAAAGTTGAACGAACTTAGCATTGTCACTAACCTATTAGGGCCACCCAGCCTCCCTCTCCCAAGAATGGTAAAAGGCTTCATCATCTCCCTGGGATCATGTTCCTTTCAGCAGGAAAACCAAATTCTGTAGCTCACTGGAGCTCACAAGTATTCCCTCTGCAATTTCAAAGGTCCAAGCAGGCCTTCTGACCGTGGATGAGAAGAACATGATGAATGTCTCACACCTGCTTTTCCAAACTAGAAAATAATGCATTCCAAACTCTACAAAAGAAGAGCTCTTGTAATAATCCTTTTTGGGAAGAAATGGTCCCTTAGAGTGGACCCCAGACTACTGAATGGAAACCACATCTCACTCTTTCCTTCTTCTCTGTAAGACACATATACCACACTTAGAAGCAGGCATTGAAAGAGATTCTGAAATCAGGGGTTAATTTAAGGAAGGGCTGTGTTTCATAAGCTATTTCATCAAGTGAAAGAGACATTGGGCTTGCCAAAGGGCACAAGAGAAGAGAAGGGAAAGAACACAGGGTGGTCCAGATGCCCAAGACCTGCTCACATTATGGCCCACAGTTTTTTAGGAACAGAAGTTTTGCAAATCTGATCCTGATATATATCATGACATCATGGAACATTCTATTACGATGAAGCAAAGAACAATGTACATCCTTTACTCTGTGGTAAGTGCCATGATATTTAATGCTCTCATTCCTTTGATATACTGAATTTTCCTAGCATATTTTAATATAAAATGAGCCTTGGATAGAAACTGTATTACTGGAACCAGGAATAAAAGGAACTCAAGGATTTCAATTAAACTTATTCTGTTCCTACTTTTTCCAACAGACTATTCTGCCACACTTATGGAGCATGCAAAAGTAGATATATTTTTAAGCCTTCTAGGAACTTAAAATCTTGGAACCTCTATTAATTCATTTTCAATATGGTGTGGGTCACATCTGCCCATACTCAATTTAAGAAGTTTCAGCAGAATGCAATTTATTAAACAATTATCTCAGAACCCAACACATAAAAGTCATAATAAATATCACCCTTTGTTTTATAATCTCATGAGAGAGGCACATATGGACACAATTATATAGGATCCAGGAAAAGCAGGGTAATCAAAGAATAGAGATACAAGTAAAATGTAAAGAGGCATTCTGAGGTGAATATGGAAGAGTGATTTACAAAGCAGGTGGCATTTGGGTTGCGCACCAGAAGACGAAATGGGGTTTTAGATAGGATGAGAAGGCTGACTTCTCAGAAGCGTGGGTAACTAAAGTGCATCGTGATGTGAGTGTCGAAAGAAACACTTCCTGGCTCACTTGGTTACGTTTGTGTCATCTGTTAACATTATCAAATCTTTTCCATGTGGTTTTGCTTCCCTTCCAAAAATAGATTATGAAGGAGCAACTTTGATTCTAGTTCCCAGCACATGGGTGTCCTTTGTCTCTTCCATGAATATGGATGGCTAGCGGGTATCCAGCCTCATTGTGATGACTGCACAATGACTCAGTCTTCTTCTCAGTTCCCCTGTGGATGGAGGGAGGGGGGACATTGTAGTAGGCATGGTTCTCTGGAGGAAGAGACCCAACAGAATATACATATACATACATACATATACATATATATAATATGTATATTATATATTATTATTAAAAAGGGGGATTTATTAGATTGGTTTACACCACCAGAAGCTGGATATTCCCACAATGGCCATCTGTAGGCTGGAGAGCTGGAGGAACCAATCCAAGAGACTGAAGCCTCGGAACAGGAGGGATCAACAAAGCTACCTCAGTCCAGGACCAAAAGCTTCTGGGAATTCCATGGAGAATCCCTGGGCAAAGTCCACTTTGGAAGAGTGAAGGAGTTGGAGCCTGGAGTCCTGGGTGATCACAGCAGCAGTCAAGAACCCTTGTAAGAACTGAGCATGGGTCTGCTGCTACTTCCCTGTTCTTCCAACCGTTGTTCCATCCAAACCCCAACTTTTGGACAGTGCTACCCACACTGTGGGTGAGTCTCCACTTCAGTTCATTGTCCCACATGCCATTTATTCCTAGAAACACCCTCATCGAGATTCCCAGAAGCCTCTTAATTTATAGGCATCTCTTAATCCAATCAAGTTGACGATGAACCATTACAAACATTTCGTTGAAGAGTACTTGGCAAAACAGAGAGTGGCATCTAAATAGGTAATCGGTGCCCACTCTGGCACACACCATAGCTATGAGAGATTAGAATGGGTAGTAGGGATTGAGAGTGGATTACAGCCTCAAGGGGCACTTGACTGAAGAATTCCTTCACCTGGAGGCAAGCACAGGAGGCTGTGGGTGGCGCCCAAGTCATTATGGAAGAGCAACAAGTTCTTATCAGAGCCAACCGTGGGTAATTCATCTGTGTTTATAAAGTTCTCTATTCCCGAGTGACATTGTCATTTGGGGGAGATCAACCACATTGATCATCATCTATTCCAGCCATTTCTTTCTCCTATGGATCGGCACCCATCTTTCCTAAACTACTCACTGTTCCTCGGTTCTTTTCCATGCCTCTGTGTCTTTGCACTTTCTGTTTTCCACCAGAACACCCTTTTCAAACTGCTTTGCTTTGGGCATGTTTCAAAACTTGGTTCAAATCTAAATCAGCTAATCTTCCCCACAGCCTGTGTTAGATGGCTCTCTCTAGCACCTTCCTCAGCCACAGAACTTATTCTGCTGTCCTACAATAGTCCATTGCCTCATCTCCTTTTCATACTTGATAGTGAGCTTCTCAAGAGCAGGTTCTAGTGCCTCACAATGCATCTGGTATGTGGGGACACCTGGTACTTGAGATAGGAGGTAACAGCATCCGACCTGCATTGGGGGAGGCAGGGAGTGCATGCCTAGATGAGAGGTGGGAGGCACTTGAAACTAAGCTTGCTTGTTTCATCTGTTTGCTGAAGATCAAAGTCAAGAGGAATTGATGGCACTCCTTTCACTTCTTGGTGGCTGGAAGGACTTGGAAAAGCCATGCTTTCTGCAAAAGATTAGCTCTCTCTTCACTAGAACCAAACTAAAGCACATAGTGAGAGGCATCTAACTCCATGGTTAGGACCCAGGCCTTAAAGGAAATGAGACTTTGGTTGGAATCTTGGCTTCTCCACTTAGTAGCTGTTGTCTGTGGCTGAGCTAGCTTTCCTGACTCAAGTGAAGATATTAATCTACACATCATTGCTTTATAACTACATGAGAGAAATTTTTGAAAGAGCTAACTATTGGCTATTATAACTTCTCAATCATTAGAAGCTATTTTTACTCATTACAAATTTGCTATAGACTGAATTTTTTGTCCTATCCTCCCCCGCAAAAAAAAAAAAAAAAATCATATGTTGAAACCTAGACCCCAAGGTAATGCTATTGGGAGGTGAGGCATTATAGAGGTGATTAGGTCACAAGGGTGGAGCCCTCATGAATGGGATTAGTGCCCTTATTTAAGAAGCCCCACAGCTCCCTTGCCCCATCTGCCATGTGAGGAGAGTGTGAGATCACCTTATATGCACCAGGAGGTAAGCCCTCACCAAACACTAAATCTGTCAGCACTTTGGTCTTAGACTTCCTAGAAATGTGAGAAGTAAATTTACTTTGTTTAAAAGCCATCCAGTCTATGGCATTCTGTTATAGCAGCAGACACACATGGAGCATACGCTCCATCAAGATTTTTCTTATTTATGTATTTCTTGAAAAAGTTACTGAATATTTCTCACCTGTCATGGTAAACACAAGCAATAAACAAGACAGAACTATCCAGTCCCTGCCCTTAACAAAATATATCAACATCCTTTTGACTTTTCCTATTTCTCAGCTTCCTTGCTTCTAAAAAGTAAAATACAAACCATGCCTCCCTCCTTGATGCTCCTGGGGTGAATTTGGGTCCTGGAAGGTGAAGGGCCAGTCCAGAGCACACCAGGCAACTTCGGGTCTCTCCGAGCTAGAGTTGCTGCTGATGTAATCCGATCTGGCTGCAGAGAATGTGACTAAGTGAAACCCCATCTGCTGCGAGGTTTCCCTGGGTTCCCAGGAGGGACCTGAGCAGGATATGAGGCAGCGGCAGCCATGAGGTGAGGGGTCTGCAAGGAAATGGTGAGATCCCCCACGCATACTGTGTCTCACCACAGGCTGGAGTGGGTCTCCCGAGCATGACATCATCCTGGAGCACACTGGGGCTCCAGGCTGTATGCACTGTGTCTTCCCTATGGACAGAGGATGCAGGAAGTGCATGTGCATGCACATGGACATGCATGTATGTGTGCATCTATGCTCATACGCATGCAGGCACATGTGAATAGCAATGGCAATACAAGCTAGGACTTCCCAGTCTCAGCACTGTGGACATTTTCCAGCAGGACAATCCTTGTTGAGGGGGGCTGTCCTATGCATTACAGGACATTCAGTAGCATCCCTGGTCTCTACCCACTAGGTGCCAGCAACATCTCCACCCACCCCCAGTTGCAACAGCCCAAACATCCCGAATATTTCCAAATTTCCCCCTGGCAGGGGCAAAGTTGCCTCCAGTTAAGAACCACTGACCTAAATCAAGAGGTAGAACAAATCAGACTCCCTTCCCACTGAAGTCATGGAAAAGAATACAGGAGAAGATAAAATACAGTAAGCCTCAAACTCTAGTTTTAGACATGAATTAAAAACTGAGCAGGCAACTTTATTTGGTGGTTCAAATGACAGGTATTGCATAGAGAGGAAACCTAGAAGTAATAATAATAACCAATCACTTAGCACTCTCTTTTTAAGCATGGTGCTATTTGCTTCTCTGACTCCTCCCTTCAGCCCCAAAGGTGGGTGCTCTGACCTATATTTCATAAACGAAGACTCTGATGCCTCATTTCATAAAGGAAAATAAACAGTCTTACCCAGGAACAGAGCTAGTAAGTAACTGAACTTGGATTTGAACCCAGATCTGCATGATTTAGTGTCTGAATTCAGGGTCATTTGGTTCTCTTCATCCATTGCTTTGGAATCTGCATCCAACACCATAAAATTTTCAAGACTGATGATTTAAACCAATGAGTATTTAATAAGGCCTTCCCATCTAGCATCAGTCTAAACTGAAGTGGGAGGATTTGAGAGGAAGAGTCAGACTTTCCATGCCTTTACCTAAACAAGGCTAACCCACAGTTACAAATCGACAGGAGATAGTACATAATTAACCCCCTAAGTGGGTGGTATACATTAAGGGAGGAAAAGTAAATAATAAACTGAAATAGAAAGAACACGTTTAAATAAATATGTTTCTAGTGAGTGAAGCCATCCCGAATGGGGTGGCCCATGTACCATGAGACTTGTCGCTGAGGACTTGGGGTTGAGAATATGAATTTGGCATTGGATTAGAGCTGGGTTCTAATCCCAGCTCTCCTACCTTCTAGCTGTGAAACTTCAGAAAGAATCCAGGATCCTCAATGTCTCGGCTAAAAAGAGATTTAAATGTGATTAACTAAATTCAGGTAGTAAGCATAGTGTATCTTCCAGCGGCCTGTCTTATCTTCATTGCACCCACAATTCTTTGTAATGATATGCTTATTTGTGTATTTATGTGTTTAATAGTTGTCTTACCCAAAAGTCTGAAAGTTCTAAGAAAGCAGGGACTATATCTCTTACTACATACAGCACTCCATATGATACTTGGCACTTAGTAGGTACCCATTTATAACAAAACTCAGAGAACAGGAAATGTTAGTACACTCTCTTTCCCTGTATTTCCTCCTAATGTAATGAGTTTCCAGACATTGGAAATATTTAAGCAATGGAAAAATGATTCCCTGTCCCTCTGTGTTCCTATCACAGGCTCTTATGGTGATTTGCACTACAGTCCATATTACATTGTTTTGCAATTACTGTTTCTATGGTTATACACTCCTTCACAGTTAAATGGATCACCTTTCAAGCCCTGTGACATGGTCCCATTACCAGTACCCAAGGTGTGATATATGTCTGAGTCCAATAAGTGTTTTTAAAATATAGACATGGATGTTTTAGGGAACATGGGTCCACTGAATTAGAACTCAGACAAAATTACCATTCTGATCTCTCACAGCTTATCAATTCTAAGCTTTGACAATTCTGGTGCCAACTGTGCCCATACAACGTCAAACAACCAGG